>NC_090378.1:113530939-113537553 GCF_036365525.1 Heterodontus francisci
CTCCCCCCCCCTTGTCCCCTCCCCCCCCCCCTTGTCCCCTCCCCCCCCCCCTTGTCCCCTCCCCCCCCCCGTGTCCCCTTCCCCCCCTCTGTCCGCCCCCCCCCTCTCTGTCCACCGCCCCCTCTCTGTCCACCGCCCCCTCTCTGTCCACCGCCCCCTCTCTGTCCACCGCCCCCTCTCTGTCCACCGCCCCCTCTCTGTCCACCCGCCCTCTCTGTCCACCCCCCTCTCTCTGTCCACCCCCCCCTCTCTCTGTCCACCCCCCTCTCTCTCTGTCCACCCCCCCCTCTCTCTGTCCACCCCCCCCTCTCTCTGTCCACCCCCCCCTCTCTCTGTCCACCCCCCCTCTCTCTGTCCACCCCCCCTCTCTCTGTCCACCCCCCCTCTCTCTGTCCACCCCCCCTCTCTCTGTCCACCCCCCCCCCTCTCTCTGTCCACCCCCCCCTCTCTCTGTCCACCCCCCCCCTCTCTCTGTCCACCCCCCCCCTCTCTCTGTCCACCCCCCCCCTCTCTCTGTCCACCCCCCCCCTCTCTCTGTCCACCCCCCCCTCTCTCTGTCCACCCCCCCCTCTCTCTGTCCACCCCCCCCTCTCTCTGTCCACCCCCCCCTCTCTCTGTCCACCCCCCCCTCTCTCTGTCCACCCCCCCCTCTCTCTGTCCACCCCCCCTCTCTCTGTCCACCCCCCCTCTCTCTGTCCACCCCCCCCTCTCTCTGTCCACCCCCCCCTCTCTCTGTCCACCCCCCCTCTCTCTCTGTCCACCCCCCCCTCTCTCTGTCCACCCCCCACCTCTCTCTGTCCACCCCCCACCTCTCTCTGTCCACCCCCCCCCCCCCTTCTATGTCCCCGCTCTCGCTCTCTTCTCTCTGTCCCCCGCCCCCACCCCCCCAATCGTCTCCCAGGTGGCTGTTTTCCTACTTTTCGAGACTGCATTACTGTTCGCTTGGCCCAAAATATCGTTTGCCTATCTCCAATTGCATTGCCAACATCAGGAATCTTTGTAGAAAACTCCTAATGTCTGATTTTAATTAGCGGTAATGACATTATAATTTTTAGTTGTATGTTAATACAGCCATGTAATTTGTCATTAAAAGATGGAAAATAACTGTCTGTAACTACTGGAAGACATCCACTGATATGTGCAAGCTGCTGAGAGGTAAGTTTAAAACTACCAATCAACTTCATCAAAAAAAACGTACCAAAAACAGAACAGGAAATGTTAATTCACTTGGAGTACTTTTCTGTTGTGAAGATAGATCAGGGAAGCCCAGTAGTCATTGATTACTTTGACTTCCAGACATGTTTTGATGAAGTACTGCTTAAGAGGCTTCTCTACAAGAGTAAAGCTACTAGTGTTACTGATAACATATTGAGCTGATTCAGAACTAACTGGCAGGATGTAGGCAAAAAGTGTTATAGTTGGTTTGGATCTGTTTGTAGACTGGTAACCCATGGTGTCCCACAGGGATCAGTATTGGGTCTGTTGCTCATTACTATTTTTATTAATGATCTGGGTAAAGATGCATGATGTGCAATTTTGAAGATGATATGAAGATTTATACAAACCTATGAATTAGAAGTAGGCCCCTCGAGCCCGCTCCGCCATTCAATAAGATCATGGTTGATCTGACTTTTGTAACCTTGATTCAATATTCACACCTATGCCTGATCGCCTTTCACCCCTTGCTTATTAACAATCTGTCTACCTCTGCCTTCAAAATATTCAAAGGCTCTGTCTTTTGAAGAAGAGAGTTCCAAAGACTCACTACCATCTGAGAGAAAATATCTCTCCTCATCTCTGTTTTAAATGGGCGACCCTTTATTTTTAAACAGTGATCCCTAGTTCTAGATTCTCCCACAAGGGGAAATATCCTTTCCATATCCACCCTGTCAAGATCCCCCAGGATCTTATATGTTTCAATCAAGTCTACTCTTATTTTCCTAAACTCCAGAGGATACAAGCCTAGTCTGTCCAATCTCATAGGACAACACCCACACCCCCCCCCCCAACCCTCCCCCAATTCATAGTCTTGTCAACCTTCTCTGAACTGCTTCCAACGCATTTACATCCTTTCTTAAATAAGGAGACCCAATATTGTACACAGTGCCCTGTATAACTGAAGCATAACCTCCCTACTTTTGTATTCAATTCTCCTCACAATAAACGATAACACTCAATTAGCTTTCCTAATTACTTGCTGAACCTGCAAACTAACCTTTTGCGATTCAAGCACGAGGACACCCAGATCCCTCTGCATCTCAGAGCTCTGCAATCTCTCACCATTTAGACAATATGCTTTATTATTCTTCCTGCCAAAATGGACAATTTCACATTTTCCCACATTATACTCCATTTGCTAGATCTTTGCCCACTCACTTAACCTATCTATATCCCTTTGCAGTTTCCTTATGTCCTCTTCACAGCTTACTTTCCTACCTATCTTTGTGTCATCAGCAAATTTAGCAACCATACCTTCGGTCCCTTCATCCAAGCCATTTATATAAATTGTAAAAAGTTGAGGCTCCAGCACTGATCCCTGTGGCACACGGCTTGTTACATCTTAGCAACCAGAAAATGAGCCATTTATGCCTACCCTCTGTTTCCTGTTAGCTAGTCAATCTTCTATCCTTGCCAATATGTTACCCCTTACACCATGAGCTTTTATATTTTGCCGTCACCTTTGATGTGGCACCTTATTAGATGCTTTCTGGAAATGTAAGTACAGTACATCCACTGGTTCCCCTTTATCCACAGCACATGTTACTTCTTCAAAGAACTCCAGTTAATTGTTTAAACTTGATTTCCCTTTCAGAAAACCATGTTGACTCTACCTGATTACCTTGAATTTTTTTAAGTGTCCTGCTATAACGTCTTTGATAATAGCTTTTAACATTTTCCCTAAGACAGATGTTAAGCTAACTGGCCTGTAGTTTCCTGCCTTCTGTCTCCCTCCCTTTTTAAATAAAGGAGTTACATTGGCTAGTTTTCTATCTAATGGAATCTTCCCCGAATCTAGGGAATTTTGGAAAATTAAAACCAACACATCAACGATCTCACTAACCACTTCTTGATGGATCCTAGGATGAAGTCCATCAGGACCCTGGGACTTGTCAGCCTGCAGCTCCAGCAATTTGCTCAGTACTACTTCCCTGGTGAATGTAATTTTCTTAAATTCCTCTGTCTCTTCCATTTCCTGATTTACAGCTATTTCTGGGATGTTACTTGTATCCTCTATAGTGAAGACCGATGTAAAATACCTTTTCAATTCCTCTGCCATCTCCTTGTCCCTTATTAATTCCCCAGACTCACTTTCTATAGGACCAATGCTCACTTTGTTAGCTCTTTTTAAAATATCTATAGAAACTCTTACTATCTGTTTTTATATTTCTAGTTAGCTTTCTTGCGTTCTCTAATTTTTTCCTCCTTATCAACCTTTTAATCATTCTTTGCAGTTCTTTATATTCTGTCCAATCATCTGACCAATCACCCATCTTTGCACAATTATATGCTTTTTCTTTAAGTTTGATACTATCTTTGACTTTTTTTAGCTAACCACGGATACTGGGAATTTTTCTTTCTTGTTGGAATGTATCTATTCGTTGTATTCTGAAATATTCCCTTAAATGTCTGTCACTGCATCTCTGTTGACCTATCCCTTAACCTACTTTGCCAGTTCACATTTGCTAGCTCTGCTTTCATGAATTGCTCTTATTTAAGTTTAAAATACTAATCTTGGGCCCATTCTTCTCTTCCTCAAACTGAATGTAAAATTCAATCATATTATGATTGCTGCTACCTAGGGGTGCCTTCACTATGAGGTCATCAATTAAACCTATCTTGTTGCACAATACCAGGTCCAGTATAGCCTGCTCTCTGGTTGGCTCCAGAACGTGCTGTTCTGAGAAATTATCCCGAAAACATTCTGTGAACTCCTCATCTAGGCTACCTTAGTCCATCTGATTTTTCCAGTCTATATGTAGATTAAAACTCCCAATGATTATCACTGTACCTTTCTGACAAGCTCCCGTTATTTCTTCCTTTATACTCTGCCCTACCATGTGGTTAGGGGGCCTGTACACTACTCCCACACTTGCTTTTATCATTTCTCATTTCTATCCAAACAGCTTCTACATCCTGGTTTCCTGAACTTATTTCATCCCTCTCTAATGTAATAATACCATCATTAATTAACAGAGCCACCCCTCCACATTTTCCTAGCTTCCTGTCCTTCCTAAATGTTATGTACCCTTCCATATTCAGGTCCCAATCTATGTCATCCGACAGCCATGTCTGTCTAATGGCTATCAGATCATACTTATTTATTTCTATTTGCGCTATCATGTTACATGCATTCAGATACAGAGCCTTTAGTTTTGTCCTTTTATTTTTGTAACGTCTCGCCTTGACTGCTGATTTATTCGTGGATTTGTACTCTCTATTCCTTCCTGTCACGGTCTGTTTATTATTTCCCATATCCATACCTTTCTCTCTTGCTTTGTCTGTACTCTTGGATTTACCACATCTTCCCAAATTTGATCTCTTGCCCTCACTATTTAGTTTAAAACCCTCTCTACTTTCCTAGTTATGCAGCTCGCCAGAACACCAGCCTCAGCACAGTTCAGCAGTAGACTGTCCCAACGGTACAATCCCCGCTTTCCCCAGTACTGGTGCCAGTGTCTCATGAACTGGAACCCACTTCTACCACACCAGTCTTTCATTTCTCTAATCTTATTTGCCCTGTGCCAATTTGCACGTGACTCAGGTAGTAATCCAGAAATTATTACCTTTGAGGTTCTGTTTCTTAATTTGGTGCCTAGCTCCTCATGCTGACTATGCAGAACGTCCTTCCTTGTCTTGCCTGTGCCGTTGATACCTACATGGACCATGGCGACTTGATCCTCCCCTTCTCACTGTAAGTTCCTCTACAGCCCTGAGCAGATGTTCCGAACCCTGGCACCAGGCAGGCAACATAGCCTTCTGGACTCTCTTTGCTGCAG
Organism: Heterodontus francisci; assembly: GCF_036365525.1. NCBI lineage: Eukaryota > Metazoa > Chordata > Chondrichthyes > Heterodontiformes > Heterodontidae > Heterodontus > Heterodontus francisci. The sequence continues at coordinate 113,535,937 of NC_090378.1, forward strand.
AGAACAATGTCAATCCCCCTAACTATGCTGTCCCCAACTATCACTACATTCCTTTTTGCTCCCCCCACTTGAATGGCTTCCTTTACCACGTTGCCATGGTCAGTTAGCTCATCCATCCGGCAGCCTCCACTCTCTACCAAACGAGCTGAAAGAGCCTCAGACCTGTTGGACAATCGCAAAGGCTGAGGCTCCTGCAGTCCTGCCCTCTTGGTCCCCTTACCTTCATCAACAGCAGCCACACTCTCCTGTGCCTGACCAAATCAGAAGACCCTGTCCTCAGGAGTGTGACTGCCTCCTGGTACCAAGTGTCCAGATAACTTTCCCCCTCCCTGATGTGTCGCAGTATCTGCAGTTCGGCCTCCAGCTCAGTGACTCTGAGCCAAAGCTCCTCAAGCTGCAAACGCTTACTGCAGTCGTGTTTGCTCTGGTTCACACTGGCATCCAGGAGCTCTTAGATTCTGCAGCCATAGAACCATAGAAAAGTTATGGCACTGAAGGAGGCCATTCAGCCTGTTGTGTCTGCGCCAGCCGAAAAAAAACTCTAGGTGTGACACATCACCTGTCCTGGTATGTGTTTTAATTAACTACTTAATTATTTTATTCAATTATTTATTTTCCTTTTTTATATATTACCACCAGTTCCTGTAACTTTTTTATTCGTTCATGGGATGTTGGCGTCGCTGGCTAGGCCTGCATTTATTGCCCATCCCTAATTATCCTTGAGAAGGTGTTGGTGGTGAGCTGTCTTCTTGAACTGCTGCAGTCCATGTGGGGTAGGTACACCTACAGTGCCATTGGGGAGGGAGTTCCAGGATTTTGATCCAGCAACAGTGAAGTAATGGCGATATAGTCAGGATGGTATGTGGCTTGGAGAGGAACTTGCAGATGATGGTGTTCCCATGCATCTGCCGCCCTTGCCCTTCTAGTTGGTAGAGGTCGCGGGTTTGGAAGGCGCTGTCTAAGGAGCCTTGGTGCATTGCTGCAGTGCATCTTGTAGGTGGTACACCCTGCGCATCGGTGGTAGAAGGAGTGAATGTTCATGGATGGGGTGCCAGTCAAGCGGGCTGCTTTGTCCTGGATGATATCAAGCTTTTTGAGTGTTGTTGGAGCTGCACCCATCCAGGCAAGTGGAGAGTATTTCATCACATCCTGACTTGTGTCTTGTAGATGGTGGCCAGGCTTTGGGGAGTCAGGAGGTGAGTTACTCGCTGCAGGATTCCTAGCTTCTGACCTGCTCTTGTAGCCACAATATTTTTTTGGCTGCTCCAGTTCAGTTTCTGGTCAGTGGTAATCCCCAGGATGTTGATAGTGGGTGATTCGGCGATCGTAATGCCATTGAATGTCAAGGGGAGATGGTGAGATTCTCTCTTGTTGGAGGTGGTCATTGCCTAGCACTTGTGTGGCGCGAATGTTACTTGCCACTTTCCAGCTCAAGCCTGGATATTGTCCAGGTCTTGCTGCATTTCTACACAGACTGCTTCAGTATCTGAGGTGGTGTTGAACATTGTGCAATCATCAGTGAATATCCCCAGTTCTGACCTTATGATTGAAGGAAGATCATTGATGAACCAGCTGAAGATGGTTGGGCCTAGGACACTACCCTGAGGAACTCCTGCA
>NC_090378.1:116870347-117012847 GCF_036365525.1 Heterodontus francisci
GAAGTCCTTGGAGCCGTAACCATTCCTTAGGGCATGCGACTTCCTTTGGTCCTGGTTGTAGAGGGAGCAGCGTGCTCTGATCTTCTGTCCTGTAGAGCTGTGTGGCTGCTGTCCATTTGACATTAACTGTTTAATCCTCTCCTTCCTCAGGCTGCTTCACTTCTACTGATCAGCGGTCTTGCTTTTTCCACCAAAACCGGAATGTTCCCTTTTTTTCTGACTGATCTTGTCAGACGATGGAAAATGCTTTGATTGGTCCCTGGAGAGAAAGCTTTGTTTGAATCTGTAGTATTTTCCCGCCTCTCATCTAGCTGGTTTCGTTGGGGGAGCGGGGGACAGACAGTGGCAACTGTTGGTCTTGCATCATCTAGTTGAGTACTATACGAGGTGTGAACTGTTTCCGATGGGTTCTGTTGTCCGATTGACTTGATTATATATAAAACCGATGGATTTCATTGTCTCCTTAGCCAGCTTGGAGCCAGTGATGATGTGGGTGGCTGGCTGAGAGCAGAAGGCAATGTCTCTGGTGCGTGGAGTGAGTTTTGGTTTAGCATTTGAAAAGCTTGTCCTTCCTGGTCTGAGACCAACAGCCTGTCCTCTGGTAACTGTGTTTTAATCACTGTCCTTTTTACAGCCATTTTCCCCAAACTGGGGTGTTACTCCTGGCGAATAAAGTCTTGGATTAAAATTTTTTTTTTTTTATTTCCAAAATATACTTTATTCATAAAAATCTGTAAAAATTACATTGCCAAACAGTTTCCAAACAGCACCAAAAAATACAAACATTGCAAGGGAGATCAGTTTCCTTCAATACTGTCATGAGTTTCTTCCCAACCCTTCCGTTTCACAATTGTCATGTCAATTACAGTTTTACATTTACAGCAATTGAGAATATTAACGATACAGTTCGAGGGGTTTCCCATTGATCCAGCCCCTCAGTCCAGCTTGGTGGGGGAACCTTACACTGTGGTCTTTCCCCATTGAGCCTTTGCTGCGGCTGCCCCAAGCTTTAGTGCGTCCCTCAGCACGTAGTCCTGGACCTTGGAATGTGCCAGTCTGCAACATTCAGTGGTGGACAACTCTTTGCGCTGGAAGACCAGCAAGTTTCGGGCAGACCAAAGGGCGTCTTTCACCGAATTGATAGTCCTCCAGCAGCAGTTGATGTTTGTCTCGGTGTGCGTCCCTGGGAACAGCCCGTAGAGCACAGACTCCTGTGTTACAGAGCTGCTTGGGATGAACCTTGACAAAAACCACTGCATCTCTTTCCACACCTGCTTTGCAAAGGCACATTCCAGGAGGAGGTGGGCGACCGTCTCTTCCCCACCACAGCCAACGCGGGGGCACTGTGCGGAGGGGGCGAGACTTCGGGTGTGCATGAAGGATCTGACGGGGAGGGCCCTTCTCACCACCAGCCAAGCTACGTCTTGGTGCTTGTTTGAAAGTTCTGGTGATGAGGCATTCCGCCAAATGACTTTGACGGTCTGCTCGGGGAACCATCCGACAGGATCCACCGTTTCCTTTTCCCGTAGGGCCTTGAGGACATTCCGTCTTGGATTAAAAATGATAATCCTTTAGTTGCCCCTACGAGGATCTTCTGTCTACCGAGACTGAGACCCCTCGCACAAATATCTTCCTTCGTCCTCTTCTTGTCGTGTGTGAGCACCCCTCATGTTCAAATCAAACCGTATCCTTCCCCGTTAAACTAAACTCTGGGGAAACCCTCCCTCCCGCTTTAAACAAACTTACTATTGCTAAAACACATACAAACAAGACAGTACATTCCTCTTGTCAAAACATATAGTCTTGGCAAAAACTCTCCTCTCTTATGCCACACAGAAACTTCACTTTACAGTACACAGAAAAGAGAAAAACCTTTGTACATACAAGTACTGGTTTTATACAGTCTGCAAAAACAACTCTTCCCTCCCGACCCAAATCTTTAAAATCACAATTTTCTCTCGCTGAGAGCAATCCATTGACGTCGGAGGGCTTTCTTGCGTTTCTGCAGTCAATAAAAACCAAGTAACACACTACTCTAGACTGTGCCACTGCCAGGAGGTGAAACATCAATTGGGATCTCTACATTTAAACTGAAATCCCACCATGGAGGGGACGTTATGTCTTTTATTTCTTCCACCTTCTCCCACCTTCTCTCTGTTGCATTGTTCGAATGTGTAAAAATGTTTTTGGGACACCTCCACTTGTTTTAGGAGTTTTTTGAGATGTACGGGCAGGGCTGGTATCTCATACCCGTACGTGGTGATGTAACTCTGTAGATTGTCTACAGAGTTGTTAATGTCGAGGTGAACTGTGGTCTCGATTGTGGGAAGAATTCTGAACCTCTGTGCGGGGTTTAAAGCAGAAGGGCTGCTTGTTCACAGGACACCAGGTGTCGTTGTGAACCCTGTCGTGGTCGAGGCGAGTCGTCACACAGTATGTTCCACTGCCAGAATATGCTACCTGAGGTGACACGTGGGCCAGGACCATCACCTCCATGGTGCAATTGACTGGCTCTAAGCCTTTGTATTTAAACCTACACCTGGCAGCCTTTGAGGTCACTGTCAGTCATGGCGTGCTCCCACCTAACCACGTACAGTGGGACCTCACGATAGTGCACGTATACCCCAACTCAGATGACGCCAATGCTCTCCACGTGGTACACCGGCGCAGGCGTTTGGGTCTAGCTCAGTACTGGCATCCGCAACACTATCCCCATAATCATATGGTTTGACTGACCACAGTCCACAGGAACCGGGTAGGCTTCTGAAGCCAGCCTGAGCTGACACGGGCTCAAACGGTTGCTGTACAGACTGAGGTGCCTGTTACTAACCCAAGAAGGAACGTGACCTTCCCTCAGGTCCTCCAATTACTGCGTCCTTCATTTAGCAACCAGGCCCCATAAAGTACACACGTGTCATTCCTTGCAGTCTGAGCCGAGGCATTCCTATCCTCCTTGATTAACTCGTTAATGGAGTGTGCCTGAGACTCCAACTGTGCTATGACCTCCCTCAAATGGATAGTCATAGCCTGGTCTTCATGCAACTCCCCTGCCTCGACCGCGTTCCCCTCTCCCAGGACCTTTCGTAACTGGTTCTGAGGGTATTGACCTGAATCTGCAATTCAGCATCATCTAAACTATTGATGGCTGACGTTCCTGTGCCGAAAGCGGTCGCAGCATCATTTATCAATCCCCATTTGTACCTTATAGAGCCAACGCTGCTCTCCTTATCCTGTGTATACAATACATCTAACTGTACATCCCATTAACTTAACTCATTAAATTGATGGTACATTTCACGGAGCAGGGTTTCATACAAATGCTCCGTTTCCACCAGACACCATTCTGGCTGTTGCACACAGATCAGGTTTAAAACAACTGAAATGACCTGATGGTGCACCATGTGGTACAGTATCTTTCCTGTGGGGACTAAAACCAAGCCATTCCCTGAGCCCGGTGTGGTGGCGGGGCAACCGATCTCAGCTCCCCTTACCAGTGGGGCTGTGGACAGAGGCTTTCTTTCCTGGGCAACAAGTTCTGTGGCATTTACTGTGTTGGGATGTCTCAGGGTTTCCCCGGAGACCATACTCCTGTGCCAACCCACTCCTGCCCTGAAATCCTCCCATTGCCTTATAAACGCAATCGACATTCCTTTGGGGCAGGCCCTCAGAGACCCCCCCACACACACACACGTAAATGCCCTGTTCCTCCTTCCACCACTTGTTCCAGCACACCTCTACACCCCTTTCTACCCCGTGATCATCCGTTATGTGTCGTTCCTCAGTCATTCCCGGTCCGTGGTCTGGTTCCCTTTTACTGGGTCTAACTTTCTCAACCACCACCAAATTCCCGGGGAATGTTCCCTTCACGTCTGAGATAGACGCTCTTCCCTTCAGTCACCCTAACCCTCGTGGCAGTAACCTTTATTTTTACACACGGCATGGAAGCCTCCCCGAAAGTGTAGCCAGCGTGGTTCATGTGCCTGGCCGAATTCGACCCCACCCACCCTGGCCACCTTCCCTTGTGGAAATAGACCCTCTGTCCGTCCATCACCCCTGTATCACCTTTAGTCACAGTGGGTCCGTGTCCTCCAGAGCCCCCGCACAGAATGGATGCTTCAGTGTCTCCCCTTCTCACCCTGCCGGTCTATACGGCCATCAATAATATGAATTCCCATCGGGAGGTCTGCATCGTTCATTCTTCTGATGTTTCCCTGCTTGAAAACAAACTGACAGAATGCATAATCCTCTGTGAGAGGTTTGATCCTCCACTGGTCCAACTGCTTATTTACAAAACATGGTAAAACTATCTACAAAACTCCACTGCCTTACTTGAGGCACCCACGGCCAGATGGTATCCAGCCAGGGCCTCTTGTGTTTCTGCACTGGCTCGTAGGGAGACGGCAATGGAACTCTTGGCCTTGAGGTCCTGTTGCTCCTCCTTACAGCCCCGGATATTGGGTCCTCGTCATCGTCCCAGATGAACAGTGACAGGCCCGTATCCACCAGACTCATGACTGGGCCTGGGCCCCTTTTGACCGTTACCTTCCCTTCCTCAGGAGTAAACAGTTTACACTGGTTGATGTGAAACCATTTTGTCCACCTGGGAAGCTTCACTGCATAGACCATGGGGCTCACCTCATCAACGATGTTGTACGTCCCCATGTACAGTGGTTCGAAAACCCCTACCCGGGCGTAATTCCTCAGCATCATCATGTCTCCTATCTTCCATTCCTGGCAGCACTGTGGTTCTTGCAGCAACTGGCTCTGGCGATGCTGCTTCCCCAGATTGCTGACAGCCTGTCAGTGAATGCTCTGGAGTGTCTCGTACAGATTCTGCACAAAATGATCCTGGGTGACCTCCCTCACCTGTAGCTCTGATAGCCCTGGAGCTGTCACATGTATGGGAGCTTTCATTACTCTTCCCGTCATGAGCACATGCGGGCAGTACCTTGTGCTTTTAGAGGGACTGGATCGAACTCCCATTAGAATCAATGGAAGGACTTCATCCCAGCACTGAGGGAACAACCCTATCTCCTTCCTCAACCTTTCTTTTAAAGTTTGGTTCATACGCTCCACAATCCCTGAAGACTGTGGATTGTGAGACACATGCCACCTTCCGTGTATTCCCAAGAGTCTGAGGGTATTCCTCCTGACCTGGCCTGTGAAATGACTCCCCTGGTAGGATTCCACCACATGTGGCAATCCCCACCAGGATTACAACTCTCTCCCCAGCAGCCTCACGGTTGCTAGTGCGGTGGCTGATCTACAAGGAAAAGCTTCGACCAACTTGGCGAATACATCGACCAAGCAGTACTTGTTCCCAGCCTTTGTCCTCGGTAGCAGTCCAATAAAGTCGATCTGCAAAGACCACCATGGCCCCTCTACCCTTCTCGCGTGTCCTAAGGGTGCCTTTCTTTTCTGGGGATCAGGGTTGTTCACCGTGCACACCAAACAGTTCACACAGAACTCCCAAACCTCTTCCCTGAGCTGGGCCCAACACCCTACCTCCTCTACCCTCTTCCAGGTGATTTCTGGCCCTGGCTGCCCTGTTCCCAGACCCACGTGGGCCAACTGAAGAAATTGTTCCCGGTGCTGTTCGGGAACTACCCATCGATCCCCCCTAAAGAGCATACCCTCTTTGACAACCACGTCCGCTGCCCCGACCGCACCTTCAACCTTTTCTTCCCTCACCAGCTTTTCTCGGACCGCTCTGATAGCCGAGTCCTCTGTCCGGACCTTGGTTAGGTCGGGGGCTATCACTGTCTCCTGGGTCCCTCCTTTGTCCCAAAGTGCTGTGAACGGCCCTGCCTGATAGGGATCCCAGAATTCTCTCTCCCTTGTTCCCTGTTTTTCAAGCTCATTGGCCTTAAAGTTTCCCTGCCACCTCGGCTCTGACCTGGAGTGGGCTTTCACTTTGTGGATGTAAAAGTCCTCTCCACTGCCTACGGCCGCAAGGATCATTTTCAACAAAGGGGCCGTTGTAAGGGGTTTCCCGTCTGCTGCTTTAAAGTCACGGTGGCTCCAAATCGCCAGATATTCGGTACACAGGTTGCAGGTGAACATCAAGTCCAAACAAATGGTGTAAGGAGGGGGGAATTCATAAATATCAATATGGCAAAACCCATGCTAATGTTCCTATATGACTAACAACAAATAGATTACTTCCCCTTGGACTTCTTAAACTAAGCCCCTCTGTGTTCCCTAACTCACAGTCAGTTAACTCCCAACACGACACTAGCCCCCTTTTCTAAGGTTTGGTCGGGACATGCAGAGGTAACTCTCCACATGGCTGTGAGTTGAGTATTCTGCAGGCTGTGGAAGAAATGCTCACCCTGCTGACTTTGAATGCCGGGTCGTGTCTTCTACAATCGAAGTCCTTGGGGCCGTAACCATTCCTTAGGGCATGCGACTTCCTTTGGTCCTGGTTGTAGAGGGAGCAGCGTGCTCTGATCTTCTGTCCTGTAGAGCTGTGTGGCTGCTGTCCATTTGACATTAACTGCTCAACCCTCTCTTTCCTCAGGCTGCTTCACTTCGACTGATCAGCGGTCTTGCTTTTTCCACAAAAAGCCAAATGTTCCCTTTTTTTCTGACTGATCTTGTCAGATGATGGAAAATGCTTTGATTGGTCCCTGGAGAGAAAGCTTTGTTTGAATCTGTGGCATTTTCCCGCCTCTCATCTAGCTGCTTTCGGTGGGGGAGGGGGCGGACGGACAATGGGAGCTGTTGGTCTTGCATCATCTAGTTGAGTACTATACGAGGTGTGAACTGTTTCCGATGGGTTCTGTTGTCCGATTGACTTGATTATATATAAAACCGGTGGATTTCATTGTCTACTTAGGCACCTTGGAACCAGTGATGATGTGGGTGGCTGGTTGAGAGCAGAAGGCAATGTCTCTGTTGGGTGGAGTGGGTTTTGGTTTAGCATTTGAAAAGCTTGTCCTTTCTGATGTGAGACCAACAGCTTGTCCTCTGGTAACTGTGTTTTCAACACTCTACTTTTCACAGCCATTTCCCCCCAACTGGGATGTTACCCCTGGCGAATAAAGTCTTGGATTAAAAATGATAATCCTGCAGCTCGCATGCATATGTGATAGGCACATGCAAAGAGACACAGAAAGAGCAGAAGAAAAATAAAGTGGAGAACTTTGAGGCAATCTCTGAACAGTTTCTTGTTACTGTGCTTCGAGCTCACTGTAGAGTCCTTTTGTAGGTAGTTCTTTCTTGTAGGTTATTCTTGCTTTTCATTGGGGCCCAGTATTCTTCTTAAACTTTGCTCACTGTTGGAGACATTTCTCTCTCTTGGGGTTCTTGTGTCTTCAATGAATTCCAAAGCTGGGGAGAATGAGATGAGAGCAGACAGGAGAGAGGTGTTCGCAATCCAGGAGCCAGTAGCTTTCTGTCTTCAAATTCACTGTGGCGAGTTCAAAACCTGCTACAGCCAGTTAGTCAGGTGACTAAAATAAAAGCACAATACTGCAGATGCTATATTATAATTATTTATTACAGTCATGTGACTAAACGAGTCTGACCACGTCTTCTGTGTATCGGGAGCAGGGACTGGTTCCTTTGTGCCAACACTGTCTGCTAGTTTGCAAAAATGTATTTCTGGCCAGGGGCCTGGAAATTTCTTGTAAGAGGCCCTCTTTTCCCAGCAACAATTTGAAGTTTAACGTGCATGTGGTGAAATTAATGTGCCTCATTCTTGGCTGGTGGGGGCCTGCATGACAATGTATGTATATATTTGTAAATGTAAGCCTTTTTAGGGAAAGAAATCTTCAAAGGATGCAGAGGGGGGACCAGATCCCTGAGATATGAATACTTTTACACTTATTTTTGTCCCTCATTTATCCTTATTTGTGGTCAATTACTTGGAACTGCCATTATCCCGTGTGGGCTAGCCTACAGTGATCTGTTAAAAGAATAAGCAATACCCTTTGTGAGTGAAAGTGCAGGGGCCTTGATGTTCAAGATCCTAATCAGACACTAATTCCTTGACCTCTTCATTTTAGTGCAATCACTTCACAGGTGTAGGATAGCATTGATTCTGTATGTTCACTCAATAGATTTATCCAAAACAAAATCCCTTCAAAGTAGCAAAAATGCCAAGAATGTCTTAACAGTATATGAGACCCTATCAAATTCAGTTTTGCACTATGTGTAAATTAACCAGCAGAGAAAGCAAGTGTTGAAGCACTTTAACATTTCTAGTGTCTTCCACACACACTGTTCCAGTGTCCTTTCCCAATCTGAATCTATGTGCTGTGATGAGGAGGGTCTTTATGGAGCTCATTACCCTGGTTTTGGGAGGCCAATGTATTTTCTTTCCTCCTCCTGTCCATCACTTGGTGCCCTGTAAAGGATTTACTAATCAGACACAATTACAAAAAGCCACTCACTATAAAAAGGTTCAGAATCTGGGCTATGCCAACAACAATAGACACAGATATTAAAGGAAATCATCTGAGTTATTTGTGACATTTTCTAAGTGTACATTTTTGTAAATATTTTCCATATTCCTTTTATATTATGTAATTTGTTTTAAAAAGTTACTAAAATACATTTCAGTGCATAAATGTTTTGTGATTTTATTTTGAAATGGAAGCAAAGTTCTGGTATGATGTGAGTACTTCATATATAAATAATGTTACTTCACTGCCCATAATTACTGCCATCTGCATGTTTCATGAATTGAGAGCTCACCTACTTGAATGAGACCATCTGACCTTTATTGATAGCCGTATCCTCGTAACCAAGGCCAGTGACTGGGTAACAGCAGTGTTACCATGTTTTTACAACAGCTGATCAAAACAGAGTAACAAAACCACATACACTTCAATAGTCTAGTCGCTGGCTGGAAAACAATATAGTGAACGATTTGAATTCTTCATATGCAAGGTCTTTGTTTTTCCTCCTGATTTGTACCAGTTTTCCCCAGTAAGTATTTTTTATTTTTGATCATCAGCTGGAAAATGACACTGGGCATATCTACAGAATATCTGATGTGGTCAGTATGACTTCCAACATCAGCCCACACCTCCAACCCCCCACCAAAACCCTCCGAGATATCTGCACTCCTCTAATTCTGGCCTCTTCTGCATCACTGATTTTAATCGCTCCACCATTGGTGTCCGTGACTTCGGTTGCCTCGGCCCCAAGCTCTGGAATTCCCTCCCTACACCTCTCCGCCTCTCCATCTCACTTTCCTCCTTGAAGATACTCCTTGACCAACTACCTCTTTGACCAACTTTTGATCACCTGACCTGATATCTCCTTATGTGGCTCGGTGTCATATATTATTCTGCGGCTGTGAAGAAGTTTGGGGCATTTTCTTGTGTTAAAGGCACTATATAGAGTTAACTTGTTGTTGTTTTTGCATGCTTTGAGCAGTATTCTGGACAGGAGTCAGCCCTGCCTTTTACCCTGATTTCTCAGTCATCATTTATAACCATTCTGGTTTGATCCCTTCTATCTTGATTGTACGTTTGGGCTTGAGTATTAGAGATAAAACAGTTGCTGGTAGAGAAACAAAAAGTAACTCGGTGTCTTGGGGACAACACCTGACCTGGGGGTTGTTGTAAGGTCAGATAGGCAGATGCAACAACAGTGAACAGGAATGTTTATGAAAGCTTGTGAAATCTCTGTTCAAGTTAAAACTGTGATTTCAAGTGTGATTCTTCAGCCTGAAATGTGACACCTTCCTTTAATGATGCACAGCAGCAGTGACAATAACCTTGTTACTTTGTCAATTTGATGGTTGAGTCAAATGCAAGTCAGAGAAGGTTTACTAGACTAATACCTGGAATGGGCGGCTTGTCTTACGAGGAAAGGTTGGACAGGCTAGGCTTGTTTCCACTGGACTTTAGAAGAGTAAGAGGTGACTTGATTGAAACATATAAGATTCTGAGGCCACAAGGCCACTAACATTAACACTGGTGGAGACGATCTTCAAAGGGTAAACACTGAAACAGTGGAGACTTGAGAGATTGGAATTTAGACATGATCTAATAAAATTACAAAAGAGAGAAAACATTGGACAATCATGTGACAGTCTTTCCATCTGTGTGAAACCTGGCAGTTTCTTTTCACTATGGGAGACAAGCACCTGATTTTGACCAGTGCAGATGCAAGTGGTAGGTCTGTCTGTCTGTCTGTCTCCCTCTCTCTCTCTCCCCAGGCAGTGCTGTAAATTCAAACCCTGCCTGGGGCTGCAAAACACCCAAGTTTATCATTGCTGCAGACAGAGACTTTGAACTCTGCGGGGTGCCCGCATTCAGCTGCGGCTGCCAAACCCACGCAATATTTCACACAGGAGCTCATTAGCATCACTGCGATGAGCCGTCCCCTGCCCCCCATATTACGTGGGGAGAGGCGGGAATCTGGCACAGTGTGGAACCTTTTGACAGCTGTGTAGCAGGTGCTGGGGCCCTATTTAAAGCGTCCCTGCACCTGCTTCCTGACAGTTGCCCAAGAAATACTTAGCTCTCTGTTGAAGACTGGGGCTGCTGTCAATCTGGCAGCAAAGCAGAAAGTGCTGGAGAAACCCAGCAGGTCAGGCAGCATCTGTGGAGAGAGAAGCAGAGTTAACATTTCCGGTCAGTGACCCTTCTTCAGAACTGGCAAATATTAGAAATGTGAAAGGTTATAAGCAAGTAAAGCGGGGGTGGGGTAAGAGATAACAAAGGAGAAGGTGTAGATAGGACAATGTCACAATAGCTGACCAGAAGGTCGTGGAGCAAAGGCAAACTATATGTTAATGGTGTGTTGAAAGACAAAGCATTAGTACAGATAGGGTGTTAATGGACTGAAAATTGAACAGCCACAAGCACCAACATGAGAAAAACGGTGGGTAAGCAAACTGAACAAACTAAGATGAAATAAAATAAAATAAACATAAAGAATATACTAAAAAAGGAAAAAGATAAAAATAACTAAAAATAAAAGTAAAATGGGGGGCCTGTCATGCTCTGAAATTATTGAACTCAATGTTCAGGCCGGCAGGCTGTAGTGTGCCTCATCATGAAATGAGATGCTGTTCCTCGAGCTTGCGTTGATGTTCACTGGAACACTACAGCAATCCCAGGACAGAGATGTGAGCATGAGAGCAGGGGGAAGTGTTGAAATGGCAAGCAACCGGAAGCTCGGGGTCCTGCTTGCGGACTGAGCGGAGGGCAAGTGGTCACCCAGTCTGCGTTCGGTCTCTCTGATGCAGAGAAGACCACATTGTGAGCAGCGAATACAGTATACTACATTGAAAGAAGTACAAGTAAATCGCTGCTTCACCTGAAAGGAGTGTTTGGGGCCTTGAATAGTGAGGAGAGAGGAGATGGGCAGGTATTGCACCTCTTGCGATTGCAGGGGAGGTGCCGTGGGAAGGGCATGAGGTGGTGGGGGTAATGGAGGAGTGGACCAGGGTGTCACGGAGGGAACAATCCCTTTGGAATGCTGACAGGGGAAGGAGGGGAAGATGCCTTTGGTAGTGGCATCACGCTGGAGGTGGCGGAAATGGTGGAGGATGATCCTTTGGATATGGAGGCTGATGGGGTGGAAAGTGAGAACATGGGGAACCCTGTTGCGGTTCTGGGAGGGAGGGGAAGGGGTGAGGATAGAGGTGCGGGAAATTGGAAGGACACGGTTGAGGGCCCTATCAACCACAGTGGGGGGAAATCCTCAGTTGAAGAAAAAGGAAGACATATCAGAAGCGCTGTCATGGATGGTAGCATCATCAGAGCATATGCGTCGGAGATGGAGAAATTGGGAGAATGGAATGGAGTCCTTTCAGGAGGCAGGGTGTGAAGAAGTCTAGTCAAGGTAGCTGTGGATATTAGTAAACAGCCTATCCCCAGAAATGGAGATAGAGAGGTCGAGGAAGGGAAGGGAAGTGTCGGAGATGGACCATGTAAAGCTGAGAGAAGGGTGGAAATTAGAAGCAAAGTTGATAAAGTTTTCCAGTTCGGGGCGGGAGCGGGAAACAGTATCGATACAGTCATCAATGTACCGGAAAAAGTGTTGGGGGAGGGGGCCTGAATAGGACTGGAACAAGGAATGTTCGACATATCCCACAAAACGACAGGCATAACTAGGACCAATGCGGGTACCCAGAGCAACATCTTTTATTTGAAGGAAATGAGTGGAGTTGAAGGAGAAGTTGTTCAATGTGAGAAAAAGTTCAGCCAGGCAGAGGAGGGTGGTAGTGGATGGGGACTGGTTGGGCCTCTGTTCAAGGAAGAAGCGGAGAGCCCTCAAACTGTCCTGGTGGGGGATAGAGGTGTAGAGAGATTGGACGTCCATAGTGAAGAGGAGGCGGTTGGGGCCCAGGAAACTGGAAATTGTCAAAATGACATGGGGCATCAGAAGAGTGACAGATGTAGGTGGGAAGAGACTGGACCAGCGGAGAAAAGATAGAGTCAAGATAGGAAGAAATAAGTTCAGTGGGGCAGGAGCAGGCTGACACAATGGGTCTGCTGGTACAGTCCTGTTTGTGGATTTTGGGAAGGAGGTAGAAGCGGCCTATCCGGGGTTGTGGTGCTTTGAGATTGGAAGCTGCAGAGGGAAGATCTCCAGAGGAGATGAGGTCAGTGACAGTCCTGTAGACAGTAGCTTGATGTTCGGTGGTGGGGTCATGGTCCAGAGGGAGGTATGAAGAAGTGTCTGAGAGTTGGTTCTTAGCCTCTGCAAGGTTGAGGCCACACAACAGCAGCACCACCCATGTCTGCAGGTTTGATGACCATGTCGGGGTAAGACCTGAGAGAACAGAGTGCCTCAAGTGCAGAGGGGACAGGTTAGAGTGAGTGAGGGGGGCAGAGAAATTGAGATGACCAATGTCTCGTCGACAGTTTTCAAAGAAAAGATCAAGAGCGGGTAAGAGGCTGGGAGAGGGGTCCAGGTAGAGGGAGAATGCTGGAGGCAGATGAATGGGTCTACTGATCGGGGGAAGGACTCCTAGTCAAAGAAGTGAGCCCGAAGGCGATGGAAGAAGAGCGCAATGTCATGTCCAGCGCGAAATTCATTGAGGTGGGGGCGTAAGGGGATAAAACTGTGTCCTTGCTGAGTACAGAACATTCAACGTCAGAGAGAGGGAGGTCAGAGAGTATAGTGACTGCACGGCAAGGTGTCAGATCAGAAGGGGTGGGGTCAGAGGGAAGTGAAGAAGGATCTGGAGGGGCATTAGTCCCCATAGTACATCGTTTTAAGATGTTCTTTGCACTTTTTAATTTACACTTGGGGTAGGTAGAGGTTTTTAGTCAACATTCTCACTTATTAATGTTGTAGGTCCTCAGTGTCTTCATAGTCCGAGGAGGAATGCTGTTGATGTCTCTCCTCATCATGCCAGACCTGGCCCCTATTGGGTGTGTAGTTGTGCAGGGCATCTCCCTATCCGTACAGGCATTGGAAAAGCTCTTTCAGCATGTCAATCTCCTGCTCAATGGCAGCTCCTTTAGCTCAGTGACTGGCGTTGTAGCTCTCCTCTGCAGCAGTGGTGGGGTCTCTCACTGGTGTCTGGTGCCATGTTTACAAGGGATAGCCCTTATCTCCAAGAAGCCACCCCTCCATTTGAGCCAGTTCAGTAAACAGAGGCGGCAGCTGGGACTGGCGCAGGTCCCAGGTGTCATGGCAGCTGTTTGTGAAGCGGGCACAGATTTGAATGAAGCATCTCCGGTGATCACTAACCAGCTTCACCCAGATTGAGACGATTCCTTTAATGATGACATCTGCAGGTGGTAGCCTGGCAGGAGGCCTGATGGCCACATGGGTGCAGTCTCTGAACCCTAAAACCTTTGGTTATCTGGCAATGGTGCCGAAACCGATGACCCTCTGGGCCTAGCTGTGAGAGTCTGTCCTAAAGTGGACATACTCAGTGACCCTCCGGTGCAGGGCATTGGTGACCTCCCTGATGCAGCAGTGCACTGCTGACTGTGTGACCCCACAAAGGTCTCTGGTCGGCTCCTGAAAAGCTGCAAAGGAGTCAAGCTTGAGAACCGCTGCCATGATGAGGAATAAAGACATGGGATTTCCACCAAAGCCCATGGGCTGCAGATCATCCTTGATCAGGGCACAGAGACATGTCACCACCTTCTCTACACACACAAACTCCTCTGACACTGGTACTCTGACATCTGATGGCATGTCATGTTGAGTCTGTAGATGCACGGCAATCGTAAAGGCGAGCTCCCCTTGGGGGTTGCTGCTCACGACCGGGGGCCTCTACATGGATCGCACCTGCCTGTTGATTTTGCCTCTGGTGCAGACGGATACTCAAGAGCAGAGGATCACACAATGTAGGATGAGCCATTCCTATTTCCAGGGCAGGGATTGGTGTTGACGGGTACATCAGGTGCTTTCACGATCAACTATGTGGCATGGCATTGCATTGACCAGATTTGCCAACACTCAGAGCGGTACAGCTTGACCACATCAAGATATTCAAGCTGCATTGATTGCCCCCACCATCCATATAAGCTTAATGCTCCCTACCCTTTCTGGCACCCTGCCCACACACAGGGTGACTGGAGTGTTATTGCTCCTTCACAAACACAAACAAATGCAGTGCGTACCCTGTTTATGGAGGGAGGGTCGCACTGAGGTCCCCCCACTGCCGGTTATATGCGGCGGCCTTTCTCAACGTCATGGGTCGAGGCAGGCCTCACCCCGCAGAACTTTGCCAGCCCCTGCGCCACAACCTGCGGCATTGAGGGGCTGATAAAATTCAGCCCTATATTCTTTTATTTGTTCTGGACTCTAATCCAACCAATCTATTTTTTTCAGTCTGTAACGTGTGTGTGTGTGTGTGTGTGTGTGTGTGTGTGTGTGTGTGTGTGTGTGTGTGTGTGTGTGTGTGTGTGTGTGTGTGTGTGTGTGTGTGTGTGTGTGTGTGTGTGTGTGTGTGTGTGTGTGTGTGTGTGTGTGTGTGTGTGTGTGTTGGAACATAGTTTATTGTTTTACTTCGATTGCGTTTTGATTTGAAGTATAATAAACTGACCTCTTTCTTGTTTAAACTCAAGAAAACCTGTCTGATTGGTTCTTTTATGATCATAGCACCTAAAACGGTTAAACACTCATTGAATTGGGAGGCACACCTACTGCTTAAAAGAAAAACCCTGTTGCCATCAAGCAAGGAGAGGGACAAGAGGGGAGCCATTCGACCCCTCTTCACCTGATCATAACAAGAGTTTTTTTTAAAGTTTGATACAATCTTCCCACTCTAACAAATCCAAATGAGTGACTTTCCCCCAAATAAGATTGGAAGGAAAATATTTTAAAAACTAGGAATAATTAGTAAGTAACTGAATGAATTGATTTTGCTTAGTATCTGTAACATTGTATTCTTTCTGCCATACTCTAGCTCCATCTCTCTTTCTCTCGCTCCCTCTAATTTTCAACCATTAAGAAGTGACTGCAAGGCTGGTTGAGCAATGTTTCACTTTATCAGCTTCAGAACCATTTCTTTCAAAGCCAGGAAATCCTCCCATGTCCTGCAAGTGGTGGATTTCGGGGTTCAAGACCTACTTGCTTGCTATGGGGATTGACAGCCAAGATGTAGCAGCGATTCACAAGAAAGCGATCCTGTACATTGTGAGCAGAAAGACAGCGCATATTCAAGCAGCTCACAGAAGATACGTCTACGTTTGATACAACAGTAAGTGCTCTTGAAAAATACTGCGGGCCAAAGAAAAGTGTGATGATAGAGCCAGATACATTCCACCAGAGATCGCAGAGACATGGTGAGTCCATTAAACACTACGGGCAGCATTGCAGCAATAGGCATCTACATGTAAATTTGGCACACTAAGTAATGAACTAATTTGTGACCAATTAATTGAAAAGGCTTCAATTCCATGAATTAGGGAATGCCTCCTCATGGAGGATGATGATTTAACCTTGGAAAACGCCACAACCTTGGCAGTCCAAATCGAATCTGCCATGTTAGATTCAAAGAGGTTACACAAACATGCATCCTTAGACTCAGGGTTGCAGACACAGCTTCTCCAACCAGTTTCAGTGCAGGGGTTAACACAAAGAGACTTTAACAACCTCATCAAAGGTGTCCAATCAAGGTCAGTTACCTTCAAAACTGTGCCCATATTGTGGAAATGCTCATCAAGTCACAAGACCATGTCCCACTCGAGGGAAAAAGTGTAATTCATGTTCAAAGCAGAACCATTTTGCAAAGATTTGCAGGTCGTCAAAGAAAAAGGCATCATCAGTTCGACATGTGGGGGGAGTCTCTTCCTGAGAGTGAGGTATAACATGTATATACCATCACAAAAAGTAAAGCACCAGGTCATTTTAAGGAGAGCTCAGTCAAGATCGCAGCCATCCCCTTGTCATTTCTTATTGATGTTGGCGTGAAAGTATCTTATTTTGAGTGACAAACTCTAGAATCAGTATTTTTTGCAATTCTCTCTCACTCCTGCAACAGACACATTTCAAGCTTATGACTACACTATCTTTTCAGTTTTGGAAATGATCACAGTTTCAGTACACTGTAAAAATATCACCCAAGACAGGTTCATTTTCTATGTAGCCAAAGGCCGAAATCTTATGGGGTAAACCTTTTCAATAGGCTTGGATTCAAGCTTAAAGGTCCGCTGCAGCACACATTAACAGGATTGACGATGCAGATTATACACACCAGTATCCTTCCTTATTTACTGGATTTGGGAACTGTCATGTTCCTTGCATTGACACATTCAATCAACCAGTTTCACAACATTTCAGGCAGTTGCCGTTTGCAATCCATGCTGAAGTGTCACAGGAGCTGAAACGACTAGGAACAGATGACATCATTGACTAAATCGATTCATTGCTGTGGATATCAAATCTAGTCATTCAACAAAGAAAAAATGGCAAAATTAGACTATTCATTGACCTTAAGACGGTCAATAAAGCTATCATACCAGAAAAGTAACCACTTCCTACAATTCAAGAACTGTCAGCATCATTTCATGCCTCCACAATCCTCACAAAGCTTGATATGCAAGGGAGTTATCTTCAGATACCTCGAGCAGAACAAAGCCGATAACTTACAGCTTTTGTTACTCATGAATGTGTGTTTCAGTACTGCAGAATGCCCTACGGAGTAAGTTCAGCACTGAAGGCATTCCAGAAGATCGCTTCTTCACTCTCCACTCTTCTCTGCTACTCTCCCCACCTCTCTGTTCCTCTCCACTCCTCTCTGCTCCTCTCCCCACCTCCCTGCTGGCCTGATCTGTGTATTCAAAAACTCATGAAGAGGTGTCACCAACCTCGATCCTGAAACCATCAGGAGACATTCTTGAACTGAATGGTTTTCTACTAGGACAAAGAAACTGATTTCCTTAACCCTTCTCAGGATGAATATCTTACAACAATAAACCCAAATGGGGCTAATAAAACTAGACCCCCCACCATATTTTTTTTTTTTTAGAACATTACAGCGCAGTACAGGCCCTTCGGCCCTCGATGTTGCGCCGACCTGTGAAACCATCTGACCTACACTATTCCATTTTCATCCATGTGTCTATCCAATGTCCACTTAAATGCCCTTAAAGTTGGCGAATCTACTACTGCTGCAGGCAGGGCGTTCCACGCCCTTACTACTCTCTGAGTAAAGAAACTACCTCTCACATCTGTCCGATATCTATCACCCCTCAACTTGAAGCTATGTCCCCTCGTGTTTGCCATCACCATCCGAGGAAAAAGACGCTCACTATCCACCCTATCTAACCCTCTGATTATCTTATATGTCTCTATTAAGTCACCTCTCCTCCTCCTTCTCTCCAACGAAAACAACCTCAAGTCCCTCAGCCTTTCCTCGTAAGACCTTCCCTCCATACCAGGCAACATCCTAGTAAATCTCCTCTGCACCCTTTCCATAGCTTCCACATCCTTCCGATAATGCGGTGACCAGAACTGCACGCAATACTCCAGGTGCGGTCTCACCAGAGTTTTGTACAGCTGCAGCATGACCTCGTAGCTCCGAAACTCGACCCCCCTACTAATAAAAGCTAACACACCATATGCCTTCTTAACAGCCCTATTAACCTGGTTAGCAACCTTCAGGGATTTATGCACCTGGACACCAAGATCTCTCTGTTCATCTACAGTACCAAGAATCCTCCCATTAGCCCAGTACTCTGCATTCCTGTTACTCCTTCCAAAGTGAATCACCTCACACTTTTCCGCATTAAACTCCATTTGCCATCTCTCAGCCCAGCTCTGCAGCCTATCTATGTCTCTCTGTACCCGACAACATCCTTCGGCACTATCCACAACTCCACCGACCTTAGTGTCATCTGCAAATTTACTAACCCACCCTTCTACACCCTCTTCCAGGTCATTTATAAAAATGACAAACAGCAGTGGCCCCAAAACAGATCCTTGCGGTACACCACTAGTAACTAAACTCCAGGATGAACATTTGCCATCAACCACCACCCTCTGTCTTCTTTCAGCTAGCCAATTTCTGATCCAAAGCTCTAAATCACCTTCAACCCCATACTTGCGTATTTTCTGCAATAGCCTACCGTGGGGAACCTTATCAAACGCCTTACTGAAATCCATATACACCACATCCACTGCTTTACCCTCATCCACCTGTTTGGTCACCTTCTCGAAAAACTCAATAAGGTTTGTGAGGCACGACCTACCCGTCACAAAACCGTGCTAACTATCTCTAATGTACTTATTCTTTTCAAGATGATTATAAATCCTGTCTCTTATAACCTTTTCCAACATTTTACCCACAACCGAAGTAAGGCTCACAGGTCTATAATTACCAGGGCTGTCTCTACTCCCCTTCTTGAACAAGGGGACAACATTTGCAATCCTCCAGTCTTCCGGCACTATTCCTGTCGACAATGACGACATAAAGATCATGGACAAAGGCTCTGCAATCTCCTCCCTAGCTTCCCAGAGAATCCTAGGATAAATCCCATCTGGCCCAGGGGACTTATCTATTTTCACACTTTCCAAAATTGCTAACACCTCCTCCTTGTGAACCTCAATCCCATCTAGCCTCGTAGCCTGAATCTCAGTATTCTCAACAACATTTTCTTTCTCTACTGTAAATACTGACGCAAAATATTCATTTAACACTTCCCCTATCTCCTCTGATTCCACACACAACTTCCCACTACTATCCTTGATTGGCCCTAATCTAACTCTAGTCATTCTTTTATTCCTGATATACCTATAGAAAGCCTTAGGGTTTTCCCTGATCCGATCCACCAATGACTTCTCGTGTCCTCTCCTTGCTCTTCTTAGCTCTCCCTTTAGATCCTTCCTGGCTAGCTTGTAGCTCTCAAGCGCCCTAACTGAGCCTTCACGTCTCATCCTAACATAAGCCTTCTTCTTCCTCTTGACAAGCGCTTCAACTTCTTTAGTAAACCACGGCTCCCTCGCATGACAACTTCCTCCCTGCCTGACAGGTACATACTTATCAAGGACACACAGTAGCTGCTCCTTGAATAAGCTCCACATTTCGATTGTTCCCATCCCCTGCAGTTTCCTTCCCCATCCTACGCATCCTAAATCTTGCCTAATCGCATCATAATTTCCTTTCCCCCAGTTATAATTCTTGCCCTGCGGTATATACCTGTCCCTGCCCATCGCTAAGGTAAACCTAACCGAATTGTGATCACTATCACCAAAGTGCTCACCTACATCTAAATCTAACACCTGGCCGGGTTCATTTCCCAGTACCAAATCCAATGTGGCATCGCCCCTGGTTGGCCTGTCTACATACTGTGTCAGAAAACCCTCCTGCACACACTGGACAAAAACTGACCCATCTAAAGTACTCGAACTATAGTATTTCCAGTCGATATTTGGAAAGCAAAGGAGCTGTGAGAAGTCACATGGTGGAGCAGCAAGATTGGTCTCCTTGTAAAGATGTTTACAATACAATCTTCAGGAAAGAAGTAGCAAGCAGACCAGGCAGTACGAACATGCCTTAAAAGAAGAGGAGACTGTAACATCTGTCAGGTCTCCAAGACTGTTTCTTTTCAAATCCACCAGTACAGAAAACCAACCTCCAAGTAATGAGAGTACAAGCAACTATCTTCATGACTTGCTGAAAATCCATCTCTTCGAGAGAATCCTGAAACGACTTCGATGTACAACATCGGCTATCGAATTCACCTCATTACATTTCAGCAGTAAAAACACCTTCTTCACTGGGCCCACAATGCATGCCTTTTCCCCAAGACAAGACAAATCAGGTGAATTACAAACTGTTCCTTTGCTTGTAATTTGTAAAAGTGCACTATCCTCTTTAATGCCTTTCTTTCTTGAGTGTGTGTGTGGTGAGTGACCTCGTGTCAGACTTTCAGGGTGAACATGTGAATAAAAATAATCCTCTTTATTTAAACTGACGAAAAGCGTGCTGCTGCTTATTCAAATTGGCTATACACTCAGGAGTTCAGAAACACACAAATCTTCCTTTTCAAAAACACACTGATTATGGGCAGTAAAGGGAAAAGAACTCAATTCTCTCAATTCTGTCTGTAAAAGAATTGGGAACTGCATCCACGATCCAAACCAACAGGACTTAAATTAGCTGAATCTGAACTTAAAAGAATAAATTGGAAGAAAGAGGGAAAAGTATAATCGCTGAAATTGTTTCTTTCAATAAAAAGGATTACAGTAGCAGGCTTCGCGTATATTAACAGTAAAAAATAGAATGGCTGGCTTTAAATGAAATAATTTGAAGAACAGGATGATTTAACTTGGCATAAGTGAGCTACCTTAAACATCGAACAGTTCAGAGCAGTAGCTGACCAGGTGGAACTTCGTGTGAGGGAAAGGGCAAAAAGACCCGAGGTGCTAAAAATGCTGGCTGAGCATTTCTCCCTCACCCCAGAACTGGAACAGGCAGAAGATCGAGAACCTGAAACAGACCAGGTTACCTCAGCAAAAATTCACCTGGAAGAGCAGAGGCTTGAGTTAGAATTTCAGGCCACAGATGAGGAATGAGAGGAGAAATAGAGAGAATGCTTTCCAGAGAGAAAAATTTGAGAAGGAACTACAAGCACAAAAAGATAGTGAAATGAGACAGATTGAATTGGCTAGGGGAAAATCATCTTTACATAGTGGAGAAGATGCTGATAATTCAAATGATCCTAGTCCAGAGACAAGCTTTGACTTCTTAAAGTATTCCTGGTCAGCACTCAAATTTGAAGAAGATGATACTGAAGCCTTCTTCATATCCTTTGAGAGGTTTGTAGATCAGTTAAAGTGGCCTGAAGGAACTTGGACTCTCCTGCTACAGGGCCAGTTCGCGAGGTTTATTCCCTGTTGTCCGAGAGCTCCTTAAGCTAGGAGCAAATGAAAAATGCTATCCTGATTGCGTATGAGTTAGTAATGGAAGCATTTCATCAGACATTTTAGGAACTCTTGCAGAAAGCCCACTCAAACCTTCCGCAAATTTGAGTGAATTAAGCAACTTGCCTTCAACTGGTGGGTGTGAGCACTCAAAATTGTCCACAAGTACGAGGGATTAAGAGAGTTAATCCTGTTAGCGAAGTTCCAAAACTGCCTCCTGTACAGCCTTAAAACTCATACAGGGGAACAAAGTGTTTCAAAATCCATGGAAGCAGCTAGCATAGCAGACACCTATAAATTACCACATCGGCCTGTAACTCAAAATAAACTTGGGTCTAATAACTCTTATAGGCTGGGGAGAGATAGGATGGATATAGATGAAGCAGAAATGGGCTCAAGAGAAAAGGAGAGTAGGGAAGGAAAAACAGATCCATCTCCAACCTTTAAAAGAAGGAACCAAGATGGTAAACCAGTTGAGGCACGTCTGATGTGTTTTCAGTGTGGAAAATCTGGGCATATCCAGGCAAATTATTGGTATTCCAAGAAACCAAAAGGAGGCACTGCTGTCAAGCCAGTGTCCGTAGCTATGAAAGTAGTAAGCATACATTCCACAATAACCCAAGAACACATCCCAGAATATTTTACAAAAATGGAAAATGACTCCTTTTGTATCCCAGACACCAGGCGAAGCGATAACCGTCCTCAGGCAAACCAGTTATTTGCAAACTCTACTGGATCTGCGCTTGCAGAAACACCACCCAAAAGCAGAACAAATACCATGGTACCAGTAAAAGGGCTTATTGGAAAATGCTTAAGGGTTCCCTTAGTTAAAGTATACCTGCATAGTAAGTTGCTCACCAGTGTCGTGATGGTCAGTGTCATTCTGAGTGTACCAATTCAGGGGATAGATCTATTGCTGTGCAATAACTTGCACGAAATACAGTATTGTTTCCAGAGGGTCTACAGCAATCCATGGATACTGGAAAAACTGAGGGGAATGATGCAGATGCTGAGGGCTGAGGAAGTCCCAAAAATCCCACAAGAAACCAATACAGAGCCAGAGGAAAGGAAAAGAATGGAGGTAAAAGCAGATTAAGGGAAATGCTCCAGAGAGATGGTTAGCAGAAACCTTTTTTACAGATTTCAGTCGAGACAAGGAAAGTTCCCGAACAGCAAGCCAAATGTGAGGGAGATGCCTCACCTAGTTGAAGGGCCACAGGGGAGTGCAATGAAAGCTGGAGCAGAAATGTCCTCGAGGACATGGGCCAGATTAGGGGGGAAAAAACCCTCCCCAAAGTAAAGAAAAAAGGGAAGCTAAAATCCCTAAGGTAAACAGCACTTGTGAACCATAGAACCAAGGAAAGATTACAGCACAGAAGGAGGCCATTCAGCTCATCATGTCAGTGTCAGCTGAAAAACTAGCCACACAATCTAATCCCACCTTCCAGCACCTGGTCTGTAGCCTTGCAGGTTATAGCACTTCAGGTGCATGTCCAGGCACCTTTTACAAGGGTTGAGGATTTCTGCCTCCACTACCATTCTTAGAAGTGATTTCCAGACACCCACCATCCTCTGGGTGAGAAAGATTTTCCTCTTGTCCTCTCTAATCCTTCTACCAATCACCCTAAATCTGTGCCCCCGGTAATTGACCTCCCTGCTAGCGAAAGCAGTCCTTCCTGTCCAATTTTGCACACCTCAATTAAGTCACCCTTCAGCCTCCTCTGTTCTAAGGAAAACAACACTAGCCGATCAAATTGTTCCTCATAGCTGCAACTTTCAAGCCCTGGCAACTTTCTTGTAAATCTCCTCTGTACTCTCTCCAGAGCAATTCTGTTCTTCCTGCAATGCGGTGACCAGAACTGTACGCAATACTCCAGCTGTGGCCTAACAAGCATTTTATACAGACCCAGCATTACATCCCTGCTTTTGTATTCTATACCTTGGCCAATGAAGGAAAGCATTCCATATGCCTTCTTCATCACTCAATCTACCTGTCCTGCCACCTTCAAGGACCTGTGGACATGCACTCCAAGGTCTCTCATTTCTTTTACCCCTCTCAATATCCTCCCTTTATTGTGCATTCCTTTGCTTTGTTTTTCCTCCTCAAATGCATTAACTCACACTTCTCTGGATTGAATTCCATTTGCCACTTTTTTACCCACTCAACCAAACCATGCATATCATTCTGGAGTCTCTAGCTATCCTCTTCAATAACAACTACATGGCTAATTTTTGTGTCATCAGCAAATTTCCCAATCATGCCTCCCACATTTACGTCCAAATCATTAATATATAAACCACAAACAGCAAGGGATCCAACACTGAGC
This sequence comes from Heterodontus francisci, assembly GCF_036365525.1. NCBI lineage: Eukaryota > Metazoa > Chordata > Chondrichthyes > Heterodontiformes > Heterodontidae > Heterodontus > Heterodontus francisci. Next base: position 116,893,975 of record NC_090378.1, read on the forward strand.
CCTGTGAAATGCCACTGGAAACTGCTTTCCATTCGCAAAAACATCCATCGATCACTATCCACTGCAGTACCCTCATCAATCCTCCTTGTTACTTCCTCAAAAACTCAATCAAGTTAGTAATACATAACATTCTCTAAACAAATCTTTGCTGACTATCCCTGATTAATCCGTGCCTTTCTGAGTGGCAGTTTATCCAGTGTCTCAGAACTGATCCTAATTACCCACCACCAAGATCAGATTGACCAGCCTATAATTATTTGGTCTATCCCTTGCACCCCTTTTAAACAATGGTACAACATTCGCAGACCTCCAATTCTCTGGCACCACGCCTGTATCCAGTGAGGGTTTACAGATGATCCTCAGCGCATCCGTTATATCCTCTTTGGCTTCTTTTCACAACCTGGGATGTCATCTATCTGGCCCTGGCAAGTTATCCACTTTCAAGGTGTCAGACCCTCGAGTATTCCCCTCTCATTTTGCTTATCATATCTAACATTTCACACTCCTCCTCTTTTACTACAATGCCTGCAAAATCCCTCGCCTTTGTGAAGACAGAGACAAAAAGCTCATGAAGAACCCTGCCCACATCTTCTGCATCCATGCGTAAGTTCCCTTGTATATCTCTGATAGGCCCTACCCTTTCCTTCGTTATCCTCTTGCTCTTAATGTGCTGATAAAACATCTTTGAGTTTTCCTTGATTTTACATGCCAATAATTTTTCATGTCCTCTCTTTGCTTTTCTAATTTCCTTTTTTACTTCACTCCTGCACTTTCTATACTCTTCTATGCTTTGTAAAGTGTTAAGGTTTTTGTGACCATCATAGGCTTTCTTTTACTGCTTTAACTTACCCTGTATGCTTCTAGATATCCAGGGGCTCTAGATTTGGCCCTATCACCCTTTATCTTTGTGGGGACATGCCTACACTGTACCTGTAGAATCTCGTTTTTGAATGCCTCCCAATGGTTTGCTGCTGATTTTTCTTCAATTAGCTGTATCCAGTCCACATTCGCCAGATCACCTCTCAGTTTTGTAAAATTTGCCTTCCCCCAATTTAGAACTTTAACTCCTGTTTTATCTTTGACCTTTTCCAAGATTATGCTAAAACTAACTGTATTATTGTCACTATCTCCAAAATGGTTACCCACTGCTACTTCATCCACTTGCCCAGCTTCATTACCAAAGACTAAATCTAGAATTGTGTCCCCTCTCGTTGGGCTTGTTATGTGCTGGCTAAAAAAAGTTCTCCTGAATGTAGTTCCAGAATTTAATGCCATCTGTGCCCTTCGCATTGTTTGTATCCCAGTTGATATTTGGGTAATTGAAATCTCCAACTATTATTGCTCTATAGTTTTGCATCAGAAACTTGTCGACACATTTGTTCTTCTATCTTCTTCTCATTATTTGGGGGGTCTATAGTACACTCCTAGCAGTATGGCTGCCCCTTTTTTATTTCTGAGCTCAACCCATATGGCCTCATTTGCTGATTCATTTACTGTATCATCCCTCCTCACAGCTGTTATTGATTCCTTAACCAATAATGCTACACCCACTCCTTTTTTATCCCCCCCTCTCTATCCTGCCTGAAAACTCTCTATCCAGGGATGTTGAGGTGCCATTCTTTCCCCTCTTTCAGCCAAGTTTCCATTATAACAATGATATTTTGTTGCCATGTGTCCATCTGTGCCCTCAGCTCATTGGCTTTATTTACTATACTCCTTGCATTTCAATAAATACCTTTTAACACGGCCAAATTTCTGTGCTGCACACTTTTTAACCTTTGCTTCTTCTGGATTTCAGAATCACTCACTAATTTTCTGTCTCTTGTTCCCTGCCCTGAAAATGTCCTATCTGAAACTGCCCTCAGATTCCCATCCCCCTGCCAAACTACTGTAAACCATCCCCAACAGCAGAAGCAACACTTCCTGCAAGGATATTCCTTCCAGTCCTGTACAGGTGTGGACTGTCTGGTTTGTACAGGTCCCACCTCCCCCAGGACCGGACTCAATGCCCCAGAAATCTGAACTCCTCCCTCCTGCACCATCTCTCCAGCCACTCATCCATCTGGTGTATTCTCCTAATATCTCTTCGTGGCCTTGGGAGTAATCCGGAGATTACTACCTTTGAGGTTCTGCTTGTTAATCTCTTTCATAACTCCCTAAACTCAGCCTGTAGGACCTCATCCCTCTTTCTTCCAATATCGTTGGTACCAATGTGGACCACGACCTCTGGCTGTGCACTCGCCCTCCAGAATGCTCTGGAGCCGCTTGGTGATACCCATGACCTTTGCAGCAGGGAGGCAACATACCATCCTGGAATCATATCTGTGACCACAGAAACGCCTATCTGTTCCCATAACTATAGAATTCCCGACCATTCTTGCTCTCTTGTCTTTTCTCCTCCCTCCCTGCACAGCTGAGCCACCTATGGTGCTCTGGTCATGACTCTCATTGCATTCTCCTGAGGAACCCTGTCTCCCATCAGTACTCAGAACTGAATGCTGGTTAGAAAGTGGGATGCCCTCCGGGGACTCCTGCACTCCCTGCCTTGTCTGTCTGGCAGCCACCCAGCCCCTCTTTGCCTGTGCTCTCTTCAGCACTGGGATGACTGCCTGCCGAAACGTGCTATCCATGTGGTTCTCTGCCTCGCGGATGTACCACAGTGACTTCAACTGTCGGTCGAGTTCCAAACCCAGAGCTCAAGCTTCTGCAGCCAGTGACACTTCCTGCAGATGTGTTTGTCAAGGACACATGGTGCGTCCACGATTTCCCACATACCACAGGAGGCACATTCCACTTGGTCGAGCTGCCCTGCCATACCTTTGCTTTACAAACTAATTATTACTGGTGTAGTAAGTGTAATAAGTAGAATGACTTACCAGTTTCTTGCCAATTGACTTCTTCACCTGTACCATGGACGCTGAATGTGCAGGAAAGAAAAGAGACCAAAGAGCACCTCATTCTCCTAGTCACACACAATTCACAACCTTTCACTCTATCCAAACAGCACTTTCTAATTTGTAATTATCAATAAATTCAGCAAATTAAAACCTTAGTAGTACTAACCTTACCACTTACAAGGTAGCTATTTGAGGGTTTTAAGCTATTTACAGACACCAACAGCTGTTACTTTCCAACCAATCAGCTTACAGATTTCCCATGATGTCACAGAATCACAGAATTGTTCCAGTGCAGAAGGAGGCCATTCAGCCCATCGTGCCCACACTGGCTCTCTGAAATATTAATTCCCTCACTGCCATTCCCCCACCTTCTCCCCATAACCCTGCACATTCTTTCTTTTCAGATAACTGTATAATTCCATTTTGAATGCTTCAATTGAACCTGCCTCCATCATGTTCTCAGGCAGTGCATTCCAGACTTTAACTACTCGCTGTGTGAAAAAGTTTTTCCTCATGTCACTTTTGCTTCTCTGACAAAATATTTTAAATCTGTGCTCTCTCGTTCTCTATCCTTTCACGAGTGAGAATAGTTTCTCTCTATCTACTCTGTCCAGAGCCCTCATGATGTCAAATATCTCTATCAAATCAGCTCTTAGCCTTCTCTTCTCCAAGGAAAACAGTCCTAACTTCTTCAATCTATCATCATAACAGAAATCCTTCATTCCTGGAACCACTCTTGTGAATCTTTTCTATACTCTCTCCAATGCCCTCACGTCTTTTCTAAAGGGTGGTGCCCAGAACTGGATGCAATATTCCAACTGAGGCTGAACTAGTGTCTTATACAAGTTCAACATAACTTCCCTGCTCTTGTACTCTATGCCCGTATTAATGAAGCACAGGATACTTTGTTAACCACTCTGTCAACCTGTCCTGCCACCTTCAATGACTTATGCACATGTACATTTAAGTCTCTCTGCTCCTGCACTCCCTTTAGAATTGTACCCTTTATTTTATATTTTCTCTCCATGTTCTTCCTACCAAAATGAATCCCTTCACATTGATCTTCATCTGCCACCTGTCTGCCCGTTCCACCAACTTGTCTCGTCCTTTTGAAATTCTATACTGTCCTCCTCACACAATTCACAATGCTTCCAAGTTCCGTATCATCTGCAAGCTTTGTAATTGTGCCCTGTACACCAAGGTCTAGCTATATATCAGGAAAAGCAAGGGTCCCAACACTGATCCCTGGGGAACTCCACTACAACTCTTCCTCCAGTCCGAAAAACATCCATTAACCATTACTCTTTGTTTCCTGTCACTCAGCCAATTTCGTATCCATGTTGCTACCATCCCGTTTATTCCATGAGCCACAAGTTTGCTCACAAGTCTGTTGTGTGGCACTGTATCAAACGTCTTTTGAAAGTCCATGTACACCACACCAACAGCTTTACCCTCATCAACTCTCTCTGTGACCTTCTCAAAAAACTCCAGCAAGTTAGTTAAACATGATTTTCCCTTAAGAAATCCACGCTGGCTTTCCGTAATTAACTCACGTTTGTCCATGTGACTATTAATTTTGTTCCGAATTATTTTTTCTAGAAGTTTTTCCAACACCGAAGTGAAACTGACTGGCCTGTCATTGCTGGGCTTATCTTTACACCCTTTTTTGAACAAGGGTGTAACGTATGCAATTCTCCAGTCCTCTGACACGACCCCGAGTCTAAGGAAGACTGAAACATTATGGCCAGTGCCTCTGCGATTTCCACCCTCACTTCCCTCAGTATCCTTGGATGCATCTCATCTGGTCCTTGTGCTTTATCCACTTTAAGTACAGACAGCCTATCTAATACTTCCTCTTTATCAATTTTAAACCCCTCTAGTGTCTGACTTACCTCCTCTTTCAACATTGCCTGGGTTGAATCTTCTTCCTTGGTGAAAACAGATGCAAAGTATTCATTTAATACCTCAGCTACGCCCTCTGCCTCCATGTGTAAATTCCCTATCTGGTCCCTAATTGGCCCCACTCCTCCTTTTATCACCCTTTTACAATCTGTATGCCGAAAGAAAACTTTGGAATTTCCTTAATGCTAGCTGCCAGTCTCTTTTCATGTGCTAGCTTTGCTTCTCTTATTTTCTTTTTCATTTCCTCTCTGGAACTTCTATATTCAGCCTAGTTCTCAATAGTATTTTCTACCTGGCATCTGTCATAAGTAAACTTTTTCTTCTTTATCTTAATTCTGCCTCTTTTGTCATCCAGGGAGCTCTGGATTTGTTTGCCCGACTGTTCCCATTCGAAGGAACATAGCTGGACTGTGCCCAGACTATCTCTTCTTTGAAAATAGTCCATTGTTCATCTACCGTTTTCCTGACAGTTTTCGACTCCAATTTATTCGTCCCAGCACCATTCTTACCCCATTGAAGTTGGCCTCCCCACATTTAATTATTCTTACCCTGGATTGCTCTTTGTCCTTTTCCAAAGTCAGCCTAAACTTTATGAAACAATGATCACTATCCCCTAAATGCTCTCCTACTGGTACTGATCCTTGATCCACTTGGCCCACCTCATTCCCAAGATCCAGGTCTAGCAGTGCCTCCTTTCTTGTTGGACCAGCAAACATAGTATTGGAGAAAATTTTCCTGTACACGTTTGAGGAACTCTTGCTTCTCACTGCCCTTTTTACTACTATTATCCCAGTCTATGTTTGGATAATTAAAGTTCCACCATTATAACCACCCTATAATTTTTGCATCTCTCTGTAATTTCCTTGAAACTTTGTTCCCCCACGTCATTCCCACTCGCTGGTGGCCTATAGACAATACTAAGCAATGTAACTGCACCTTTTTTGTTCCTTACCTCTAGCCAAATTGATTCTGTCCTCGATCCCTCTGGGACACCCTTTTTCTCCAGCACTGCAATGCTCTCCTTAATCAATACCACCACCCCTCCCCCATTTTTCCCTTTTCTATCTTTCCCGAGCACCTTGTATCCAGCAATATTTAACACCCAGTTCTGCCCTTCTTTAAGCCAGATCTCTGTTGTAGCCACAACATCATATTTCCACATGGCAATCTGTGCCTGTATTTCACCATTCTTATTAACCACAATCTGTACATTCACATACATGCACATTAACCCTGATTCAGACTATTACTTTCTCCCTTACTCTGACCCCACATAATAATTGACAATTCCCTACTTTGGTGCTATCTGTCTCCCCCAGTATTCTGTGCACTTTGGTATTCCTCTCTGATACTTGCTCCTGGTTCCCACACCCCTGACAAGTTACCACGTTTGCTTCTCTCCAATCTGAGCTCCCTCTCAGGTTCCCATTCCGCTGACAATTTAATTTCCAAATTGATTCTTGACAACGCAGCCGGCGGGGACGTCATCCGTCTGCGCCAACCTGCGCACATGTGCAAACGGGCTCCTGCTCTCTGCGTGTGCGCTGCGTTCCGCATTGCCAGGACCGGTTGGCGCATGCGCTGATGACATCATCACCTAAATTGCCAGGACTGGTACACGCATGCTCAGATGACGTCATCGCATAACGCGGGAGAGAGAGCAAGCGGAGAAGCGGGGAGATAGCGGGGAGAGAGTGGGGTGTGGGGGAGAAGCAGGGAGAGAGCGGGGTGTGGGGGGAAGCAGGGAGATAGCGGGGTGTGGGGGGAAGCAGGGAGATAGCAGGGTGTGGGGGGAAGCAGGGAGAGAGCGGGATGTGGGGGAGAAGCAGGGAGAGAGCGGGGTGTGGGGGGAAGCAGGGAGATAGCAGGGTGTGGGGGGAAGCAGGGAGAGAGCGGGATGTGGGGGAGAAGCAGGGAGAGAGCGGGGTGTGGGGGGAAGCGGAGAGAGAGCGGGGTGTGGGGCGAAGCAGGGAGAGAGCGGGGTGTGGGAGACAGTGGGGGCGAAGCAGGGAGAGAGAAGGGTGTGGGAGACAGCAGAGGGAGGGGTGGGAGGGAAGTGGGAAGAGAGCAGCTGAAGGCATTGATGGCGGCAGGTGCACTATCGTCTTGCCTCCCCGCCCGCTCTCTCCGGCAAATCCCCCCGTTCGATCTCCCGCTCTCTCTGGCCATTCCTCCCATCCCCCGCTCTCTCCGGCCATTCAGCCCCCTCCCCACCCCCCACCCACACCACCCGCCCTCTCGCCCTCCCTCTCCGGCCATTCCGCCTGCCCGCTCTGTCCGGCAGCTCCCCCCGTCCGCCCTTTCCTCCCCCCCCCCGCCCGCTCTCCCTGTCCGGCCATTTGCCAGCCAGCCGATCTCTCCGGCCATTGTGTGCTGCCATGTGTTTACGTTGCCTTGGTGTGATTATTTGAGCTGCGCCATCTTTAGTCCTGGCAGCTGCCTGAACGTCGCTGACTCTGACCTTGAGGTTGAACACGCTGCATTTGCACATGTCTCAGTGCAGCGCCACCTAGTGGCTGCATTGTCAGCAAACGCAGCCTTTAATTTAAACCTTCCCCAACCGCACCAGCACATCTCCCTGCGAGAATATTTGTCCCAGTCCTGCTAAGATGCAACCCGTGCATCATGTACAGGTGCCACCTGCCCCAGAACAGGTCCTAATGTCCCAGAAAGCTGACGCCCTCCCTCCTACACCAGTTCTCCAGCCATGTGTTCAATCGTTCAATTCTCCCATTCCTTTGCTCACATGCAAGTGGGACTGGGAGTAATCCTGAGATTACTGCTTTTGAGGTCCTGCTTTTAATCTCCTGCCTAGCTCTCTTAAATCTGCTTTCAGGACCTCATCCCCCTTCTTACTTATGTCATTGGTACCAATGTGGACCATGACCTCCGGCTGTTCACCCTCCCCCAGAGAATGTCCTGCTGCCACTCCATGACATCCTGGACTCTGGCACCAGGGAGGCAACACACCATCCTGACGTCACGGTTATTGCCTGTCTGTTCCCCGAACCACCAAATCCCCTATCACCACTGCTTTTCCACTCTTCTTCCTCCCCTCCTGTGCAGCTGAGCAATCTGTGGTGTCTTAACAATCTTTTTAGCTACCAGATTTTCCCCTTTTGGCTTCCAATCAGCTTGTTTTAATTTCTGATTCAGGTCGTGTCTCATTTTTGGTCTTTTGTCTTTGGTTCGCGGACTGGAGCTCCCAATTTCTTATTACAGACAGGTAGTTAATTTTACTTTAAATAAATTTCTCCTTTTCCAACCAACTGTCCGTAAACAAGATTAGTGATTCAAATTTTCCGTCTCTTAAACCCGGACTAGTAAATGACCGCAACAACAACGCAGTTGTTAAAGTTAAATCAAAGAATTAGGGTTTATTAACACACACTCTTAAACTCAGGAAGGGTTAACTTCACAATACATGCTTACAAACATACAAGGAAAGGTTAAAGCCATAAAAAGGCAAGGACAGTTACTAAATAGCAAATTATCTTAATTACAAGCTAACATGGATTTCAGTTAAAACTAGTGCAAGTTTAAATTATCAAAAAGTCCAAAATTGGAGATTACTGACTCGAAATGTCAAGTGGGTGGAGAAGTCGTTGGGAATACCTCTTCTCTTACAAATTTCTTCTTCTTGCACTCTCAGATATAAATGGAGGCAGCGTAATTTGCTAAAGTCACCTTTTTCTTAGACGGAGAGTAAGCTAGCAGAAAGCAAGTTCTGTTGCTAATTTTAGCAGACTGTGTTTTATTAATTTTTTGCTGTTGGCAGACTGTGGCTTTTAATTTTCTTGCTTCTTGCAGACTGCGCCTTTTTGAATTTTCTTGCTTCTTGTAGGATGTGTCTGAGAGAGGAGTGCAGAGAGAACAGCTACAGGCAGCTGTGCCAATCTGAAACAAGGCAGCTGTGTTTTCTTTGAGCAAGCTGTACCTTCAACTGCAGGCAGGCTGGATAGGGTGGCTCCTGGAGAAACTGTACCACATGATATCTCTCCTCTATTTTAATAATTGGAACAATTTGAAGTAAAAACTTAAACATGCTGTACAAAAATGGCGGTTGATATCAATACTCAAATGCACAAAACACGGTTTACAATTGGTTCGCATCTATTTGTGACACTTGGTGTATGGACAGTGTTCTGAAAAGGAGTTAAAGAATCAACCTGCCAAGGACAAACCCCAACTCAGTTTGTTTCATCTCTTTGAAAAACCTGCCAGTTTTTTCCATCTCTTTGCGAAGCTTTTAGAAGCGAGTCTTAGAAATAGAGAAATTGATGCTGCATTCCGACTGCAAGGCCTGCCTGAAACCCCTGTTGCTGCACTTCTCCTGGAAACCCTGCCCAAAGTGATCTTGGAGAGATTGGGTCGATTAGGCTTGTATTCACTAAAGTTTAGAAGCATGAGAGGGGATCTCATAGAAACATACAAAATTCTAACAGGAATGGACAGTGAAGATGCAGGAAGGATGTTCCCGATGGTGGGGAAGGCCGGGACCAGGGGTCATAGTCTAAGGATAAGGGGTAAGCCATTTAGGACTGAGATGAGAGGGATTTCTTCACCAGAGAGTGATGAATCTGTGGAATTCTCTACCACAGAAAGCAGTTCAGGCCAAATCATTAAATATATTCAAGAGTCAGATATAGTTCTTAAGGCTAATGGGATCAAGAGAAAAGGGGAGAAAGCGGGAACAGGGTACTGAGTTTGGATGATCAGCCATGATCATATTGAATGGTGGTGCAGGCTCAAAGGGCCGAATGGCCTAATCCTGCTCCTATTTTTCTCTGTTTCTATGTTTCTACATGAGATAAGGAGCAGACAGCTGAAGGAGTTCGGGGACAGAGCATCAGACCGTAGTGAGTGTGAGTGTCGGGGGCAAGGTAAAATCATAATAGTATCATCAGCAGAAGAGAGAGTGCTGACTGATGAGGTTTTTTTATTATATGTCTTTCATAAATCGTTAGTTTATTTCTGTTGAGCTTAGTTAGTCTGATAAATAGAGGCATGGCAGGTAATCACAATCCCATGGAATGCACATCCTATAAAATGTGGGAGCTCCAGGATGCTTCTCATCTTCCGGACAGTCAACCACTTGTACAGGAGGTGTCATCAGCTAGAGGAGCTCAAGCTCTGGGCATCACTGTGGTATATCTGCGAGGCTGAGAGCTATACAGATGTGGTCACCCTGCAGCTTAATAGTATGCAGGTAGAGAGGGAATGGATGACCACCAGGCAGTCAAGGATGACCAGGCAGGTAGTGCAGGAGTCCTCCAAGAGCATCTTACTTTCTACCTGTACTCAGTTCTGAATACTGGTGAGAGTAATGGTTCCTCTGGGGAGTGCAGCCAGAGCCAAGTCCATAGTACCACAGCTAGCTCAGCTGTACAGGGGGTCAGGAGGAAGATTGGGAAAGGTGGACTTCACACATTCAGGCAGTTTGAAGGCAATGAAGGTACTTAACAGGCCAATTAACTGCAATTTTTCAGCACATCTGAATTTTACGAATGGTACATGGGAACCGTGGTACTTCAGAGCCTTGCCTGGTTAAAGGAAGCAGCGGGATCTCAGTGCTGGCTCACTCCAGCAGCCATCAAGAGAGATAGTGTGCGTGCCAGGAAGGGTGCAGCAGTATAGGCACCAGTAAACGAAGGCAGGAGGGTGGAAAAGGTACCAGTACTGTGGGGGCATGCTGCCAGTGTGCCATTGGGGCAGTGGCACTTGATCCAAGGAAAGGAGTGAGGGAAAGTTGGGGATGTCCCTTTTGGATAGAAGGCCGTGTACAAGCAGAGAGGCTACCTTCCGTGGGCCTCATTCACCCAGGCTTCAGGCCCCCATTGAGGAGGAGCAACAGCAGAGAAGGAAGGAGGGAGCTCCAGGCACCGACTGCGAAACATCAACAACCTCAGGGCCAACAAGATGACCAGGCTTGGGGTGTGGCCACTGAAGAAGGGTGCAGAGGACTATACAAACTGCCCCATGCATGCAGAAGAGGCTATCTTCATGGCAGAGTCCACCATCCAAGGCTCAACCACCTCCAGATGTCTGAATGGCAGTGTTCGTGCCTCCCCAGGAAGGCCGTCACTGATCTGTGTGCCATGTTGCAGAATGAGATGAGACCCATGGGGGTTGGCAGACCCCCCAATGCCAGTGGCGCTGAAGAGCAATGTGGCTCTAAACTTCTACATCTCCAGATCTTTCCAGGGATCCACTGGAGATGTGTGGATCTCGCAGTCTCTGGTGCATTGGTACATCAAGTAGGTGACCAATGCCATGTTAGAAGGGCAGTGACTATGTATACTATCGCACTGATCCAGACAGGTAAGCAGAGAGGCTCATCAGCTTCGGAACCATCGTTGAAGACACCCAGGCGCAGGTTTGATGGACTGCCTGCATGGGGCCATCAAGGCTCCCACAAACCAGCAGCCTTCATCAACAGGAAGGGCTTCCACTCACTCAATGTACAACTGGTCTGAAACATGCTGTTTGCCTTCCTAATCGCCTGCTGCAGCTGCATGTTAACTTTGTGTGTTCCTTGTACAAGTACCCCCAGGTCTCTCTGAACATCAACACTTACCAGTTTCAAGCCTTTTAAAAAATATTCTGCGTTTCTATTTTTATGACCAAAGTGAACAACTTCACACTTCCCTACATTATACTCCATTTGCCATCTTGTTGCTCACTCACTTAACCTGTCTATTTCTCTTTTCAGCCTCTCTACGTCCTCTCTGCCTACCTTTCCACTCAGCTTTGTATCATCAGCAAACTTAGATACATTCCTTTCTGTCTCTTCATCCATGTCATTAATTTAGAGTGTAAATAGCTGAGTCCCCAGCAATGATCTTTGCAGCACCCCACTATTTACTGCCTGCCAACTTGAAAATGTCCCATTTATGCCCATTCTCTGCTTCCTGGCTGTTTACCAATCCTCTTTCCACGCTAATATATTACCCCCAACACCATGAACCCTTACCTTGCCTCTTAATCTTTTATGTGACACCTTATTAAATGTCTTTTGCAAATCCAGCTATACTACATAAATGGTTTCCCTTTATCTACCCTACTAGTTCCATTCTCAAAAAATTCTGAATAAATTTGTCAAATATGATCTCCCTTTAGTAAAACCATGCTGACTTGCTCTAATTATACCATGTTTTTCCAAGTGCAATGTTAAGCCTTCTTTTATCATAGTTTCCAGCATCTTCCTATCGACTGATGTTAGGCTAACTGGCCTGTAGTTCCCAGTTTTCTCAACATTTGCCAACTTCCAATCTCACAGGCCATTCCTGACTGTGAGGAATTCTGGAAAATCATAGCCAGTGCATTCACTATCTCTGCAGCTGTGTCTTTTAGAACCCGAGGGTGGAGGCCATCTGGTCTCGAGGACTTGTCAGATTTTAGTCCCTCAAGTTTCCCCAATACATTTTCACAGCTGATATCAGTTTTGTTAATTTCCTCACTCTTTTTAGCCCCCATATTACTGCCTGTTTCTGGTATGGAACTTGTGGCTTATGCTGTGAAGACAGACACAAAATATTTGTTCAATGCCTCTGCCATTTCCTCATTCCCCATGATGATTTCTCCTGTCTATGCCTCTAAGGGACCAATGTCTACATTAGCTACTCTCTTCCTTTTTATGTACTAATGAAATCTCTAACAATCTGCTTTTATATCGCTGGCTAATTTACTCTCATATCCTATGTTTTCCCTTTTTATCAACTTTTTGGTGGCCTTTTACTGGTTTCTAAAAGATTCCAATTCCTCAGACTTGCTATTATTTTTTGCAATGTTGTAAGCCTCTTCTTTTAGTCTAATACTCTCCTTAACTTCCTGAGTGAGACACAGATAGGTCTTAGAGAGTTTTTGTTTTAGAATGGAATGTACTTTTGTTAACCCTTGGAATTGTTTCTTCAAACGCTTCCCATTATCTATTTACAGCCATACCTGCCAGTCTATTTACCCAATTAACCTTAGCCAGTTCTCCCTTTAAACAAAGCCAAATACAAAGGTGTCAGTTTAAAGTTCTTGCTCGTGATTGAAATGGGTCACTTTCAAACATAACATGAAATTCAATGGTATTATGATCACTATTTCCCAGGGGATCTTTTACTAGGACACTGCTTATTAACCCTGCTTCATTACACAATATGAGATCTAAGATAGCTTTATCCCGAGTTGTTTCTGCAACATATTGCTCCTGTCACGAAACTGTCACGAAAACATGCTACAAACTCATCTTCTCGACCACTGTTGCCAATTTGATTCTCCCAGTCTATATGCAGATTAAAGTCCCCCACAATTAATACAATACCTTTTATACATGCCCCAATAATTTCTCATTTAATGTTCCTTCCTGCTGACCTGGGAAGCATGAGGACCTGACACAGACTCCAGGCACCTCGTCGCTCTCTTGCTTTGCCACTGCTGCATGAAGCTCATGGACAAGGTGATGGCATTCAAGTTCGCGTACATCTCCAGCATCCACTGAGAGGTCTGTTGTATCAGCCTGTCCATGAGGGTTGCCAATCTCTCCCTGGAGAAGGCCATACTCACATACACCAGAGACAGGGCAGCACTTATGGCCTGGACAGACTCTTCCATCGTCCGCATGTGGCTGTGCATAGCCTCTGGAAGCTTCCCCAGATGTTTCGGCACCACTCGTTGCAGCTGCAGCAGTTGCCATGTTGCCAATGACTCCAGAGCAGGTCATCACCCTGGGGCTCAGCATCGGCCTGGCCTCCCACAGTCCTCCGACTGTCAGTGGCCTCAACTTTCACAGCCTCCGTCAGTTGCTCAGGTGTAACTGTGCTGTTCTCACCAGGTCATGTGTGTAAATTCAAGCATGAATGGGCACCCACCAATGTGAGAGTATCTGTGCTGGTTGAGGATGTGGAAGAATGATGTGACATTGCATCTTCTGAGGATCCCTCCTCCTTCTCAGAGGCACCTGGCTGACCCTGGTCTCTCCACCTGTCTGCTCATCAGCATAACCCTGACCTTTATGAGAGAACAGATAGATTGAAGGGTTATGGGCTTCCCATTATATCATTCCAACTACCCTACTGTGCAGCTCCAGGTGTCCAGTGGTGCACACATGAGCACTATGCCTCTTTTGTGCCAAATACACCCTTGTGCCCCTGCATTCGTTCACTCACTCTCTTGAGTTGGCACTCATCATTTGCCATCAGTGACGGATTGACCATCCTGGTGCCCTGCCAGTTCCAAGGCCTCCTCCTCCATGGGGTTCAGGATTTGTGTGTACAGCACCCCTCTGCCAGCCTTGACCCTTTCCTTTATGTTATGGGCTGTCCTGTCCTGAAAACACAAAAATGAACACTGTTAGTTTCCACATGGAGACAGGCACAATGCCTGTGCTGGTGGCAGCCCAGCTGTCCATAATGGGGTCACATAAATGCCTTTTGCATGCGACCATTCTCGAGGAACCTTGTGGGGATCACAAATGCATCTCACTGAAATGCAGTCATGCCTCTGGCAGTATATGAAACTGCCTAACGCTATTTCTACTGACTGGGTGGTCACTTCCTCTCCACCAAGCACCCCCTCTCTCATTACCACATGCAAGCTCCAAATGGAAAAGAGTTATGGAGGAATTACCTTAGTGGATGAATTAGGTCAGTGATGTGCTTGTGGCACTGGAGTTAGGTTCTTTGGGTGACCCCATGGCTGTGGACCTCCTCTGCAATCTCCGCCCAGATTTGTTTGGTCATGCTTGCCGGTCTTCTCCTCCTCCTGTCACTGGAGGAGAACATGCAGGGAGGGATCACTGAACCGTGTAGTCACCCAAGGCCTTCCATCTGCCATTGTGGCTGCAGGTTTCCCTTCAGTTTTCCAATCACAGTGAGGCAGGCTGTAACTCCTGGGCAGAAGGCAGGCTGTAGCTCCTGGGCAGAAGGCAGGCTGTAGCTCCTGCCTGGAATGCAGTCTGCAGTTCCTGGCTGGAAGGCAGGCTCTATCTCCTTGAGTTCAATAATTTCAGAGCATGACGGGCCCCCAATTTTACTTTTATTTTTAGTTATATTTTCTTTTTTTATGTATTTTTTTGTGTTTATTATATTTTATTTCATCTTAGTTTGATCAGTTTGCTTACCCACTGTTTTTTCAATTTTCAGTCTGTTAACAGCCTATCTGTACTAATGCTTTGTCTTTCAACACACCATTAACATATTGTTTGCCTTTGCTCCATGACTCTCTGGTCAGCTATTCTATGGCCTTGTCCTATCTACACCTTCTCCTTTGTTATCTCTTGCCCCGCCCCCCCCCTTTTCTTGCTTATAACCTTTCACGTTTCTAATATTTGCCAGTTCTGATGAAGGGTCACTGACCTGAAACGTTAACTCTGCTTCTCCCTCCACAGATGCTGCCAGACCTGCTGAGTATTTCCAGCATTTCTTGTTTTTATTTCAGATTTCCAGCATCCGCAGTACTTTTCTTTCACTATAGGCTGTATCTCCTCCCTGAAATGCAGACTGTAGCTCCTGGCTGGAAGGCAGTTGTGAATGCAGGGCTAGTAGCCCTATGAATATGGTGCCAGTACCAGCTGCCGCACTTCCTGCCTCTGCACTGTATGTGGACGGCACTCACGGCTCTCCAGTCTTCATTGGCTGGCTATCATAACATCTTGCGCTGTCAGCCGCTCAATGCTAGAATGGGAGCGGTACCTGCTTCTGGTCCCAACCTCAGGACCTGTGGCTCAGCCACAAAATGCATCCTAATTTATCCAAAAGTGCTGTGGCTTGTAAATTCTTGGTAGTCAAACTTGTATTAAAAGTTTTTGATTCAAAAGTTGAGACTCATTTTCTGCAATAACAATTATGTGTGCCCTGGTTTTCCTGGTTGTTGTGACTTATTTTTTCACTGACAAATATTCCCATTGTTTTTACCAACTGAAATGTCTGGTCAGTAAAATGTCAAGGATTAACTTTATAGTCTGTCTAACCAGGCTGATGCAGTTCTAATGAAGGGTCAGGTTTACCTGAAACGTAAACTCTGCTTCTCCCTCCACAGATGCTGCCAGACCTGCTGAGTATTTGCAGCATTTCTTGTTTTCATTTCAGTTTTCCAGCATCTGCAGTATTTCGCTTTCATTACTGTGACGAATTTCACAGGCGGTTGTAATGCAACATGCACATATGGTGAGTTACAGCCAGTAATGGATTAGCAGGTGTGAGTGCAGTTCTTTCATAAAACTTCAAAATAGTCGAACACAAAAAGAAACTGACATTTACATAGCACCTTTCACATCCCCAGTAGGTCTCAATGTATTTTTACAGACAATTAATTACATTTGAAGTTCAATTACAGTTCTCATGTAGTAAAATGCAATGGACATTTTGCACAGCAAGGGCTCACATTCATCAAATGAGCTGAATGACTGGAATAATGGGTTTTGGTGGAATTTCTCGAGGAAGAACTATTAGCTAAATATCCTGCAAACCCGGAGAGGGAGAGGGAGAGAACACAGCTAGCTTTTATTCTGGGTGACATCGAGTCTCTTCATTAAAAACTTTGCATTGTTAGCAAATTTTATAATCCCAGCAGTATCCATCGAAATATTCGAAACAGCAGGAGTCCCAGAACATATCCCTGTGAATACTTGCTTTGGATATTTCACCACAAGTCAAACTATATGGGTCAAGTATATCTAATATTCTAAACAATCTGGACAAAGTAAGTAACAGGGCTAAGGAACTGGCAAACAGATCTTGATGTCGATAAATGTAGATATTTAAAATAAAAATTTGTTCTTGGAATGTGAGCATCACTGACAAGGCTGGCATTCATTGCCTATCACTAGTTGCCCTGTGTTTGCTACAACTAAATGGTTTGCTCAGTCATTTCAGAGGGCAGGTAAGAGTCAATCACATTGGTGTAGGACTGTAGTCATATCAAAGACGGATCGGGCAAAGAAAACAGGTTTCCCTCCCTCAAGGTGGGATTTGAACTCATGTAGATTATTAATCCAGACCTTTAGTTTGCTAGTCCAGTAACATAAGCACTATATTACCATCTTTTACTAATGTGCATTACTACAGGAAGCAACTAACTGTACAATAACTTTGTCAGGAACCTCAGACTATTGCCTGCAGGTGGTCAGGACTGATGAATGTTAGATTGACAAATTTCTTTAGTGCAACAGCTTAAACTGAATGAGAAATTGCCATTTTTTCCCTTGGACATTGTCTGGTACAGTAATTTGTTCCAATAAATGTTGTCCTTTCTAAAAGCCCATCTCAGTTTTTGAAAGACAGATTTCAAACTCCCTCACGGACCATCAGCAGCAGCAGCCAAGATAAAATGAGCTCCAGTAATTTAAAACTATCCATAAAATCAAAATGTAAAGGTGGCACCATCACGAATCATCACACAGAAAGCATGCCTGTTTGATTATCTCCATCAGGCTGGACTCGATTCAGACCAAGCTCTCTGGGGTAAAAGAACAGTGTTTAACCCATTGTGCGATCCAACTTCCATTAGTTACAATATATAAAAACTTACATTATGTAGCACCTTTAACAATAGAGAAACTGGTCAAAAATACAAAGGAGGTGGATTTTAAAGACTTCAATTTCAAAGATGAGGGGGTTTATTAAGACAGAGAGATTTGCACAGAGAGTTCCAGAGTGTGAGGCCAGGATGTCTGAAGGCTCTGACATTGATCATCAGGACATTTAACAAACCAAATTTGTAAGAGAAGAGGGTGAGAGCTGGGATTTCGGGCTGGAGAAGCTTACAGAGGCAGGGTGGAGTGAGGACGAGAATGTTGAACATAATATCAGATAGATTTAAGAATTATTTGAGGAAATCACAGTGCATTGATAAAGCAAAGACAATGGATGTTAGAAATTAGAATTTTCAAAAGTTATTTTGTTTTGTGCCCTGGAGGAGGCTGATTGAGAAAAGGAAGGCACACGGTAGTGAGGGGAAAGTGGCTACATGGATAGGTAGGTGACTACACAGCAACTTACATTTATATAGCACCTTTAATGTGGTAAAATATCCCAAGGTGTTTCACAAGACTGTTATCAAACAACATTTGACACTGAGCCACATAAGGAGCTATTAGGACAGCTGAGTGAAGGCTTGGTCAAAGAGATAGGTTTATAAGCAGTGTCTGAAAGGAGAAGGGAGGGCGAAGAGGTTTAGTGAGGGAATTCCAGGATTTAGGGCTGGATAGCTGAAAGCACGGCCAACCATGGTCAAGCAACTAAAATCGGGATTCGCAAGATGCCAGAATTGCAGAATACAGAAATCTCAGTGGACTGTAGGACTGGAGGAGATTGTAGAGAAAGGGAGGGAGCAAAGCCATGGAGGGATTTGAAAACAAGAATGAAATATTTAAAATCACAGTATTGCTGGACTGGGTGACAGGATGGGAGACCAGCCAGGGGAGCATTGGAAAAGTTAAGTCTCGAGGCATTGATAATGGTTTCAGCAGCAGATGAGCTGAGGCAGGGGTGGAGATGGATGATGTTACAGAGATGGAAGTACACAGTCCTGGGGATATGTGATCAGACTAGAAAACAAAGTGGTGATGTTTTCTAAACTGGAGAAATATCCAGTGTGGTGTCCTCTGAGGAGTCAGTGCTTATTTACAACAATTAGGTTTAGAGAGACACACACCAGGATACCCATAGCCCCAACTCAGAAGCAGGAAAATACACTGGTGCTAATTCTACTCTCTGTGCCTTCCCTATAGACCCAACAGTTGCAGTGTACTGCAGGTTTGAGAAGTACTCCTGGCTGCTGATGGACAGAAACTCTAAGGCCTGGAAGTCATCAAGGTACATATGTGGAGAGATTATCTCAATTACCTTGCAGAAATCTTAACCCTAACCCTCTGCTTTGTATGGTGTGTTCCTCTACTTGTGTACATGTGTTCAGGCAGAGGTTGGCGAGGTAGCAAGCCAGCAACACCCCTCCTGCTTCATTATCATGCTTACACCAGGTCTGTGCCCACAAAGCCCCACTCTGTCCATTTAGGAATGCCCAGAAGGCTCAGGGTAGCATAGTGAGGACACAGGCGCGATGTACCAGCTTTTGGCCTCCATTGCCTCTTCACCTTGCTTGGGAACTGAGCATTACACAGGCAGAACAAAGAGAGGAATATACGACACTGCACACTCCAGGGTACAACACTCTTGTCATTCTAAAGCAGGATAGTCTCTGACTTACCATGGGGAGAAGGTGGCACAGTGGTAAAGTTACTAGATGAGTAATCCAGAGGCCCAAGCTAATGTCCTGGGGACATGGGTTCAAACCTCACCATGGAAATTAAATTCAATTCATTAATTAAAAAATCTGGAATTGAAAGCTAGTCTCAGCAATAGTGTCATGAAACTACTATCAATTGTTGTAAAAACCCATCTCATTCACGAATGTCCTTCAGGGAAGGAAATCTACCATCTTGTCTGGTCTACAATGTGACTCCAGACCCACAGCAATGTAGTTGACTCTCAACTGCCCTCTGAATAACCCAACAAGCCATTCAGCTGAAGGGCAATTTGGGATGGGCAATAAATGCTGGCCTGGCCAATGAAACCCACATCCCATGAAAGAATAATTTAAAAAAATGAACACATTGCATATTTGTTAGTAAATGTATACCTTTTTTCTATAAAACAGCAAAAACCCACTGTTCATTATCAGGGAATGAATTAGATGTCTAGCAATTACAAATCTCAACATATGATGAAATGTTAATTTAAATAGTGATGCATTTATAAACTCAGGATTACCTCACATTTTCTCCCATTTTATTTCAAAAGTGTTTAATCAAACTTTAACTCTTTCAAGAACAAATCCTTGCAAATTGGATTGTAATTTCTCAAGTGTAGGAGATTGAGGGGTGATGTGATTGAGAATATAAAATTTTAAAAGGATTTGATAGGATGCAACCATATAAATTAACAGGGAGGAAAAGATCAGCTGGTGCATCAAGCATGCTCCACACCTCATGATGGCTGCAACATCACGATGACACTTTTTACCAAACGCACCTCACCCACGCACCTCCACCCACCCTCACCAAATCGTCCAAAGCCTCCATCTCTCCACCTCCCGCCCATCCACCCTCCAATGTCTGTCTATTTGCCTGGATGGGTGCAGCTGCAACAGCACTCAAGAAGCTCGGCACCATCCAGGACAAGGCAGCCCACTTGATTGGCACCCCATACACAAACATTCACTCCCTCCACCACCAATGCACTGAAAACTTCAATAAAATACAGCAGTGTGTACCATCTACAAGATGTCCTGCAGCAATGCACCAAGGCTACTTAGACAGCACCTTCCAAACCTGCGACCTCTTCCACCTAGAAAGACAAAAGCAGCAGATGCAAGGGAACACCACCACCTGCAAGTTCCCCTCCAAGCCACACAACATCCTGACTTGGAACGATATCGCTTTTGACTGTTGCTGGGTCAAATTCCTGCAACTCCCTTCCTAACAGCACTGTGGGTGCACCTACCCCACATGGGCTGCAGCAGTTCAAGAAGGCAGCTCACCACCACCTTCTCGAGGCAATTAGTGATGGGCAATAAATGCTGGTCAGCCAGCAACATCCACATCCCATGAACAAAATCAAAACATTTTCTTTTTAAATATTTCTTTGTACTTATTTTCGACAATGAATCATTCATGTGTGATTCTGTCAGGTAACTGTTGTGTGTGTACACCATTCAGAAGATCATGTTAGTTATGTAAGAGTTATAATGTAACACAACATGTGATTGAGTGTTGGTCAGTCTTGATGATACACGTGTACAGTTACTATCTCAATGTATTTGCTGCTCTCTCAGTAATTAACAAAGAACACACAATACTGCATTACTGATCTCATCTTGAGTGACAGTCTTTGTGTACAGTCTATACAGACACAGAGGTTCAAGGAACATGCAACATGTTGGCTGCGGTGAGATTTCTGAAGATTCAAAGATGAAAAAGGTGTTAAGATTATGAAGAGAGCACTTTTCTTTTACTTCCAGAAGATCAGACCATATTGCAAGCTTTTTCTCCTCTCAGATCTGCTCAGCAATGATCTGGATCTCCAACACCCCAACCCATCCAGCTTTCTGACCTTTCAAGCAGTGCAGTCAGCAGCAACTGGCTCAGCTTCTTTTCATTTTGTCTGTGAGGTCGGGTGTGGCTGCAGACTCCGGTTGACTTTATTTATCCAATAATGATTTTATCTGTATCTTTCCATAGGCTTGACATGGACCACAACGTTGATAACACAACAGTGATACTGTGGGAATGGTTAAAGAATGTTCAGCGGGCCGACCACGATATGGAGTGGAGGACACTGGATAATCCCAACTGAGTCGTCTGCTTTGCACAGCCATCTCACTCAATGCTTGTTCCCTCCTTTAAATCTTTACAGCCATATTTTAGATGACTTCCAGATATTTTCAGTACCTAAAACACCCGTCAACAATTACCCTTTATTTCCTGCCACCGAGCCAATTTGGTATCCACCTTGTTGCATTTCCCTGGATCCCATAGGATTTTATTTTTTTAACCAGTCCACCATGTGGGACCTTGTCAAAAGCCTTGCTAAAATCCATGTAGACCACACCAGCTGCACGACACTCATCTATCTTCCTTGTTACTTCTTCAAAAAATTTGATCAAGTTGGTCAAACAAGATCTTCCCTTAACAAATCCATGCTGATTATCCTTCACTAATTTGTGCCTCTCTAAGTGACAGTTTATCCTGTCTCTCAGAATACATTCTAATGGTTTGCCCACTACTGAGGTGAGACTGACTGGCTGTAAGTATTCAGTCTATCTTTCGCTCCGTTTTTAAACAGAGGTACAACGTTAGCAGTTCTCCAATTCTCCAACACAACATCTGTATCTAGTGAGGACTGGAAAATGATGGTCAAGCCTTCTGCTATTTCCTCTCTTGCTTCTTTTCACAGCCTAGAGTACATTTTATCTGGACCTGGTGATTTATCAACTTTCAAGGATACTAATCCCATTAATACTTCCTCTCTCCCTAGGTTTATCACATCCAATACTTCACACTCCTCCTCCTTAACTGCAATATCTGCATCGCCCCCTTTTTTGTGAAGACAGATGCAAAGTATTCATTAAGAACCATTCCAACATTTTCTGCCCCTACGCATAGTTATAAAACTGACTGAATTATGATCACTACCACCAAAATGCTCTCCCACTGCCACCCCTTCCACCTGCCCATCTTCATATCCTAAAACTAAGTCTAAAACTGCGCCCTCTCTTGTTGGACTTGCTACACACTGGACAAAAAAGTTCTCCTGAATGCACCTCAAGAATTCTGTTTCCTCAATTCCTTTCACAGTAAAACTATCCCAGTTAATATTGGGGTAGTTAAAATCCCCTACTATTACTGCCCTATTGTTCTTGCATTTCTCAGAGACTTGCCTGCATATCTGCTCTTGTATCTCCCTCTGACTGTTTGGGGGTCTATGGTACTCTTCCAGCAGTATGATTGCCCTGTTTTTGTTCCTTAGCTCAATCCAGATGACCTCATTTGATGAACCTTCCAACATATCATCCCTCCTCACAGCTGTAATAGTTTCCTTGACCAAAATTGATACTTCCCCTCCTTTCTTATTCCTCCTCCCCATTGCACCTGAAAATCCTGTAACCAGGCTCGTTGAAATGCCATTCCTGTCCCTCCTTAAGCCATGTTTCTGTAATAGCTAGGATATCATGCCACCACCTGTTTATCTGTGCCATCAGCTTTATTTTCTATACTGCTTGCATTAAAATAGATACCCCTGAGAATTGCAAAACTCTTTTTTTATTTTCTAACCTTTGTTTCCTCTGTCTTCCAGACTCATCCATTAATTTTCAGCCTTCCATATTCATTTCTGATTTTGTTCCAATTGAGTCTACCCTCAGGTCCCCATTCCCCTGCCAAACTAGTTTAAACCCACCCCAACATGACTAGCAAAACATCCCTCAAGGAGCTCTGTCCCGGCTCTTTTCAGGTGCAACCCCTCCGGCATGTACAGGTCCCATCTTTCCCCAGAGCCGGTCCCAATGTCCCAGGAATCTAAAACCCTCCCTCATGCAGCATTTCTCCAGCCACGCATTCATTTGTCTTATCCTTCTATTCTGTACTCACTTATGCATGGCACTGGGAGTAATCTGGAGATTATTACTTTTGAGGTCCTGCTTTCTAATTTCTTACCTAGCTCCCTAAATTCTGACTGTGGGATCACATCCCTCTTTCTACCTATGTTGTTGGTTCCAATGTGGAGCATGACAGCTGGCTGTTCCCCCTCCCCCTTCAGGATGCTCTGCAGCCGCTCAGTGACATCCTTGACCCTGGCACAAGGGAGGCAACAACCCATCTTGGATTCACGTCTGCGGCTCCAGAAACGTCTGTCTGTTCCCCTGTCTATTGAATCACCTATCACTATGGGCAGCCTGCATATAAAGAAAAGCCATGTTTGCCATCTGAAACGTCATAAAGTGATTGGGTTCTTCAAGAAATGGCTCCGCTGCCTGGACCACTTTGGAGGAGCCCTCGTTGTAGCATGTGTCACGATTAGTCATGGTCTGCTGTATCCTGTACAACCTCAACATCATGAGGGCACAGCCCTTTCCACCAGGGATCAGGCGAGCAGCTGAGGAGGAGGAAGGCAGGAGGCAAACACATCCCCTTTCCAGTCAGGCTGTCTGTTATCACCTCATGGACTGAGGTACCAGTGAGCATAACCCCAATTCCCCATTCACCGACACTCCCACACCTTCGTGACCATCTGTGTCCTCTTGGAAGCAATGAGGAAATAAAAGCCACCACAGAACCATTGCAAACTGACCTTATCAAGCAAAACATCTAATATTCCAAACAAAAGTCAAGTGATCACCCTTGTGCATTCCCTTGGTGCCTGTATTGCAGGTGCTTAGACTGTCCTAGTGCTCCGATGCAGTGCTCCCAATGTGGCTGCAGCCTTGACTGGGGGAGACTGCAGATGGCCTTGGAGGACACTCTCGAGTATCTGAATCTAGAAGGCCCAGTTTCACACTGCACTATCTCAGTATGGGAAGTGGCAATCTGGGCTGGCTGACGGACAGGCAACAGCAAGGGCACTGGTGGAGTGTCAATGGTGAAAAGACATACATACATACAAAGGAACATACATGAAATTAGGAGCAGAAGTAGGTCATTTGATAAGATCATGGCTGATTGAATGTGGCCTCACCTCTGCTTTCCTGTCTGCCCTTCATAACACCTGCCTGCATTGTCAATCAAAAATCTATCTAACTTTATCCTGAATATATTCAATGAGCCTGCCTGAACTGCTCTCTGAAGAAGTGAATTCCACGGATTAACAACCCTCAGAGAAAAAAATTCACCTCACCCCCATCTTAAATGGGAGACCCCTTATATTTTTAGCAGTTTGAGTATCTGAAGCCATGATAGGTGCTATATAAACATGGATTCTTCTTCAATAAAACCTGGGGCTGAAACAAACTAGAAGTTAAAAAAGGGCCATTATTGGAAATTGCATGACCCATGAACCATTTCGGCCTCCTGAATTCCCCAGCATCATAGATGCCAGTCTTTAACCAATTTGATTCACTCCACGGGATATCAAGAAATGGCTGCAGGTGCTGGATACTGCAAAGGCTATGGGCCCTGACAACATTCCAGCAATAGTACTGAAGACCTGAACTCCAGAACTTGCCGCGCCCCCAGCCAAACTTTTCCAGTACGGCTACAACACTGGCATCTACCTGGCAATGTGGAAAATTGCCCACGTATGTCCTATACACAAAACACAGGAGGAGGAACCCGGCCAATTACCATCTCATCAGTCAAGTGACGGAAGGTGTCGTCGACAGTGCTGTCAAGCAGCACTTGCTTCGCATTAACCTGCTCAGTGATGCTCAGTTTGGGTTCCGCCAGGGCCACTCGGCTCCAGACCTCATTACAGCCTTGGTTCAAACATGGACGAAAGAACTGAACACGAGGTGAGGTGAGAGTGACTGCCCTTGACATCAAGGCAGCATTTGACCGAGTATGGCATCAAGGAGCCCTAACAAAACTGAAGACAATGGGAATCGGGTGGGGGGAAAGCTCTTGGCTGGTTGGTGTCATACCTAGCATGAAAGAAGATGGTTATTGGATGATCATTTCATCTCCGCTCCATAACAAGACTGCAGGAGTTCCTCAGGGTAGTGCTCCAGGCCCAACCATCTTCAGCTGCTTCATCAATGACCTTTCTTCCATCATAAGGTCAGAAATGGTGATGTTCACTGATGATTGCACAGTGTTCAGTACCATTCGCGTCTCCTCAGATACTGAAGCAGCCCGTGTCCATATGCAGCAAGACCTGCACAACATCCAGGCTTGGACTGATGTTTGGTGCCAATGTTACTTGCCACTTAAGTGCCAGGCAATGACCATCTCCAACAACATAGAATTCAACCATCTCCCTTTGGTGTTCAATGACATTGCCATCACTGAATCTCCCACTATTGACATCCTGGGGTTACCATTGACAAAAAACCGGATCAGCCACATAACTACTGCGGCTACAAGAGCAGATCAGAGGCAGGGAGTTCTGCGGCGATTAACTGACCTTTTTCCCCAATGCCTGCCCACCAACTACAAGGCAGAAGTCAGGAGTGTGATGCAATACTTTCCACTTGCCTGGATGGGAGCAGCTCCAACAACACTCAAGAAGCTCGACACCATCCAGGACAAAGCAATCCACTTGACTGACCTTCAACATTCACTCCCTTTACCACCGACGCACAGTGTCAGCAGTGAGTACCATCTACAAGATGCACTGCAGCAACTCACCAAGGCTCCTTTGACAGTTTCCAAACCTGCAACCGAGAAAGACAAGGGCAGCAGATGCATGGGAACACCAGCACCTGCAAATTCCTCTCCAAGATACACACCATCCTGACTTGGAGCTACATCACCGTTCCTTCACTGTCACTGGGTCAAAATCCTGGAACTCCCTTCCGAACAGCACTGTGGGTGTACCTACACCCCAAGGACTGTAGCATTTCAAGAAGGAAGCTCACCACTACCTTCTCAAGGGCACATAGGGATGGGCAATAAATGCTGGCCTCGCCGATGATGCCCACATCCCATAAACAAATTGAAAAATAAGTAGAAATTTCCTTCTAACATCCACTGTTAATGGGTGCTGGAAGTTGCCAAGTTGGAACCAGCTCCTCCGTGTTCCTTGACAGTGACCGCTACCCAACCTGAACCCACCCAACTCGATGACATGTCGGGATCGCGTTGGGTCGCTCTTCCGAGTCCGGCATTCGGGCTGGGGCTGGGTCGGACACAGTAACAGCCAGGACGCCAAGGCGGGAAACGTGCATTTGGACTCCACACTGGTCTGCAGTGAGCGATTTCATCCAAGGTAGAGCACAACCTCTTTAATATAAACAACTTTATTCCGGTGGTCGGGTCGGGTGTGGGAAAAAATTCGAAGGACAAAATTTGGGCTCGGGTCAGATGTAGTTCTGTTTGGCTCGAGTCGGGTTTCATTTGCAGACACAAGCAGGCCTTTAGCGACCGCGGGCTTTCTGACAGGCCTGAAAATGCACCAAGTATTTCATTGTGCTGAACCAACAGCCTTTGTCTGTACTCTGCCCCATCAAAGTCCTCATCTGAGTCCTCTGCAACAGAACTCGTATGTGACCTCGCTCTGCAGTGCATTGGTACCTGTGCTATCCTTTCCCTTGTGGCTGGTGTCTCGCCACATGCACATCTCACCTCTGATCAATATCTGAGTTAGTGGCTGCGAATGTGATATTGAGTGACAATATTTCATTGTCATCAGTTTCCTGCTGCACTTGGACTTGACACGCCCATAACATTGTCTGGCCAGGTGACAATTCTTGGGTAGCAAAAAGGAGGAAAGCACAAGGGTAGGAGATTGAGAAGGAAAGCAAGTGGTGCATATTGACACTATCTGCGGCTTGTAAATCAGAAGAGATTGTGGGATGAGGGGGAAGTGGGATGTCAGAAGGTGGATTAAGTGGGAACATCTGCTATTATTTCAGCCCCATCTCTGGCCATGATATTAGTTATGGCTACTCCAATAATTGCAAGCACTGTCTCCTCGGTCAAGGTGAAGACATACAGCCGAGCCTACACCCGCCGGTTAGGTGCTGCAGTCTCTAGTTCTACCCCACCTTGTCATGCAAGAGAGAGGGAAGTGTTTCAGTGAGTGTGGTGCAATGTACCTGTCATTGATGAATAGGTGGCAGTGTGTGCAAGCTGTCAGGTGTGAATGTGAGGCTTGAAACTGTGTGTGAGGGTGAGGTGAAGTTTATGAAAGGTAGGAGTCTTTGATCAAGAATTTTGTTAAGTGAGTGAGGGGTGGTGGTGAATGGAGGAGTGTGTGAGGCTTGTTTTGAACGCTGGACTTTGTAGCATGACTGTTTTAAAAACTGGTTTTAATGTTGTTTAAAATGGAATTAGAGAAATCAGGTGACCTTACATCAACTCCACTTAAAGACAAGGATCTTGGTTACCAGGACAACAAAGAACCCAGATCAAAGACCTTTTTTTTAACAAGCAGAGGCATCTTAACATACAAAAATAGATTTGTTAAAGGGATACTGGCAAGTTCCTTTAACACCCCAAGCTAAAGAAATATCAGCTTTTGTCACACCAGACGATCTTTCCCAGTGCCGAGTGATACTATTCGGGCTAAAAAATGCTTTGGCAACCTTTGAGAGACGAATGAGACAAGTGGTAGTCAGTGTTCCTAACTATAGTTAATTCTGATGATGTGCTGGTATACAGTCTATTCTTGGAAGGAACACTTAAAACAGCTAGAAACCCGGTTTAAAAAAATTACAGGAAGCTCATTTTAGTGGTAAATCTGGCGAGAAGTGAATTCACAAAAGTGAGAGGGACCTACCTCGGGCATATAGTAGGACAAGGACAAGTGTTGCCAAGAAAGGTGAAAGTACAAGCCTTGGTGGAGTTCACTAACCCTAAGTCTAAGCAAGAAACCAAGAGGTTTTTGGGGATGTGTGGTTTCTACTACTAATAAGTTCCTTGACTTATTCCCCTTATGCCACACCTACATGCTTCTGAAATGCGGAATACTTTTAAAGAAGGATGAAGCTGAAAAACGGTTGTACTGAATTGCATTTCTAACTTCTAACAGTCACTGCTAATCCACTGCGGGGATTGGTGTTCTAACTAGTGTTCTTCTCTCCAGACATGGCCAGTGAGGAAGAATGCCCTGCACCATCTTGCTCCCATGCCCACAGTGACAGTTCTATTCCGGAGGAGGTTGGAAGCCTGCCTGCACAGACTGTGGAATCAGCATCAGTAGTCCTTAGGATGTCCACCAGTCCTGACCACAGTGTTTTCACAGATGATTGCTATTCCCAGGACTTTGAATCTGTGGCAACACTCAATAAACAAGTAAGAGATATTTCATATGTTTTCAAAAAACAGTTACCTGATAGTCTAATGGGTACAGAAACTGCTCAATGTAGTATTAAGGCCATACAGCATAGAAGTTCCCTGGCTTCGATCCTAGTATGTCCTAAGTTAGCTGATCATAATATCAACAGGGGCACTGCAATTAGCCTCAGTACCTCTGGGCTACAGAAGGGGGGGGAGGGGGCGAGGAATTCTGCCTGGATTTCTGCTCCTGATGGCTATCTCGGTATTCCTGCTGAGGTGTGTGTGTGTGTGTGTTTGTATCATTGACTTGAGGCCTACTATCTGGGGAATGGCTATGTGGGTGAGGCCTCAGTGGGCTCCAAGTGTTCATGGAGTTCTATGACTGGGTGCTTTCAAGAGATGGGGAAGGAGAACGTAAAAGATAGTTTCTTGCCAGCTCTTGATCGGATGCATCCTTTGACCCTGAAGGGGGCGAAAGAGGAAATGGCAGAGACTCAAGTGTGGGTGTGTGCCAGCGGACTGGAGAATGGTCTGTATAGAACCCGTTTTAATGAAGGAAATAGTGCTAATCTGGGTAACTACAGGCTAGTAGGGAAATCTTAGAGTCTTCAAATAGCAATTAAATTGCTGCAAATCTGATTAGAACACTTAATTCCACTTATGTAACATTGCCCGTCTCCGCCCCTGCCTCAGTTGTTCTGCTGCTGACGCCCTCATCCATGCCTTTGTTTCCTCCAGAATTTACTATATAATGGGATATTCTAATAGAACTTCTTGTTCTATTCCAGAAAGCCAGTTGACGAAGGATAGAACTGGAGCCAGTCTTTGCACATGTTTTGCTTTATTTACAGAGTTACACAATACACAAGAACTCAGGAAATTAGCACAGGAGTAGACCATCTGGTCCATTGAGCCTGCTCCACCATTCAATATGATCATGGCTGATCTTAGGCTTCAGCACCACTTTCCCACCCGCTCGCTATATCCTTTGATTCCCTGAGAGACCAAAAAACTGTCTATCCTGGCCTTAAATATATTTAACCATGGAACATCCACAACCCTCTGGAGTAGAGAATTCCAAAGATTCACAACCCTTCGAGTGAAGTAATTTCTCCTCATCTCAGTCCTAAATGATCAGCCCCTTATCCTGAGACCATGCCCCCGTGTTATAGATTCCCTGACCAGGGGAAACAATCTCTGTGTCTACGCTGTCAAGCCCCTTCAGGATCTTGTATGTTTCAATGAGACCACCTCTCATTTTTCTCAACTCCAGAGAATATAGGTCCAATTTACTCAGCCCCTCATCATAGGACAGCCCCTCATCCCAGGGACCAATTTAGTAAATCTTCTCTGCACTGCCTCCAGTGCAAGTATATCCTTTGTTAAATGTGGAGAGCAAAACTGCACACAGTACTCCAGATGCGGTCTCAACAAAGCCCTGTACAGTTGTAGCAAGACTTCTTTATTCCTGTACTCCAATCCCCTTGCAATAAAGGCCAACATGCCATTTGCCTTCCTAATTGCTTTCTGTACCTACATGCTGACTTTCTGCATTCCTTGTACAAGCACACCCAAGTCCCTCTGAACATCAACATTTACCAGTTTCAGACCTTTTAAAATATATTCTGCTTTTCTATTATGACCAAA
Source organism: Heterodontus francisci (assembly GCF_036365525.1). Taxonomy (NCBI): domain Eukaryota; kingdom Metazoa; phylum Chordata; class Chondrichthyes; order Heterodontiformes; family Heterodontidae; genus Heterodontus; species Heterodontus francisci. The sequence continues at coordinate 116,923,837 of NC_090378.1, forward strand.
GTGAACAACTTCACACCTCCCTACATTATACTCCATCTGCCATCTTGTTGCCCATTCAGTTAACCTGTCTATATCTCTTTGCAGCCTCTGTGTCCTCCCCACAGCTTACCTTTCCACCTACCTTTGTATCAACAAACTTAGATATGTTACTCTCTGTCTCTTCATCTAAGTCATTAATATAAACTGTAAATAGCTGAAACCCAGCACTGGTCCTTGTGACACTCCACTACATACTGCCTGCCAACTTGAAAATTCCCTGTTTTTGCCCACTCATTGCTTCCTCTCCGTTACCAATCCTCCGTCCATGCTAATATATTATCCCAACTCCATGAGCCCTTATCTTGTCTATTAACTTTCTGTGCGGCACCTTATCAAATGCCTTTTGGAATCCAGGTTTACTACATCTACTGGTTCCCCTTTATCTACCCTACTAGTTACATTCTCAAAAAACTAATTAATTTGTCAAACAGGTTTCCCTTTAGTAAAACCCTGTTGACTTATTCTAATTGTAAAGTGCTTTTCTAAGTGCACTGTTAAGACATCCTTAATAATAGATTCCGGCATTTTCCCAACGACTGATGTTAGGCTAACTAGTCTGTAGTTCACTGTTTTCTCTCTCCCTCCTTTCTTGAAAAGCGGTGTAACAATTCCCAACTTCCAATCTGATGGGACCATTCCTGAATCAAAGGAATTTTGGAAAATCATAGCTAATGCATCCATTATCTCTGCAGCTATTTCTTTTAGAGTCCTAAGCCATAGGCTGTCAGGTCCCAGGGACTTGTCAGATTTTAGTCCCTTAAGTTTCTCCAAAACTTTTTCTCTGCTGATATTAGTTTCCTTAATTACAAGCATAAACCTCCTAACCCTACAACTACGGTTGCAGAAATAAAAACAGAAAGTGCTGGAAATACTTAGCAGGTCAGGCAGCATCTGTGGAGAGAGAAGCAGAATTAATGTTTCTGATGATAAGTCACAGACCTGAAACGTTAACTCTGCTTCTCTCTCCACTGATGCTGCCTGACCTGCTGAGTATTTCCAGCACTTTGTTTTTAGTTCAGATTTCAAGCATCTGCAGTATTTTGCTTTTATTTAACTACAGTTACAGTGTGTATCGATTTATGGGTACTAAAGTGAGTGCCCACCACCTGCATACAATTAAACACAATTAATATACAAGTAACACTCCTGACCAGCCTCCCATATTCTACTCTCTGTAAACTTGAGGTCATCCAAAACTCCACTGCTCTACTAACTTCAACAAATGCCCGTCACCCATAACCCCTGTGCTCCCTGACCTACATTGGCTCCTGGTGAAACAACGCCTCAATTTAAAAATTCTCATCTTGTTTCCAAATCCCTCCAAGGCCTGGCAGTTGCCTATCTCTGTAATTTCCAGCCGTAAACCTTGCGAGATGTCTACGCTCCTCTAATCCTGGCCTCTCGAGCATTCCCGTTTTCAATCACTCCAATATTGGTGGCAGAACCTTCGGTTGCAAAGGCCTTAAGCTCTGGAACACCCTCCCTAAACCTCTCTACCTCACATTCCTCCTTTAAGACACTCCTTAAAGCCTGTCTCTTTGACCAAACTTTTTGTCATCTGCCCTAATATCTCTCTATGTGGCTCAGTAACATGTCTTGTTTTACATTGTCTCTGTAAAACACCTTGGGACGTTTTATTACTTTAAAGGTACTATATAAATACAAGTTGTTGTTCAAGCTAAAACAGTAGCAGTTAGAGCCGATTTCAAAAGGGATAATTGTGCTCAACAAACCTCCATTTTTTGAAGAGCTGACTGAGATAGTAGATGTGGAAATATGGTGGATGTGGTTTACATGGATTTAGAAAATCTTTAACAAGGCATGACATGAGATTACTGGAGATTAAGGGGTATGGAATTAGGGGGAGGATAACAAACTGGATAAAAAATTGGTTAGAAGGAAGGGAATGGAGAGTAGGAATTGAGTGCAGTTTTCCAGAGTGATTGGAAGTGGGTAGCTGTGTCCCACAGGGTTTTGTTCTGGGGCCACTTCTGTTCACTCTGTCATTGATTTGGGTCCAGACTAGAGGGAGTGGTGTTGTAATGTGCAGATCGTATCAAAGTAGGAGGAATAGCTAATTCTTTGGAAGACCAAAGGAAGCTGCAAAGGGAGATTGAGATGATGATGGAATGGGTTAAAAAGTGGCAGGTAGAATTCAATGTCACTTTAGTGTTTGGTTTGCAAAGAATAACAGCAATAATTATACTCTGAGTGGGAGTAGGTTCAGTGCTATGAAGAGCAAGGATCTGCAGGAACAGGTTCACAGGACATTAAACACAATACCTTTGGTTGATAGGGCTGTTAAAAAAAAAGGCAGGCTAATAGAATTCTATGTTTTAGGAACATAGGAACAGGAGTCAGCCATTCAGCCTCTTGACCCTGTTACACCATTCAATTAGATCAACCCCATTTTACCCACCTTTGATCTGTATCCTTTAGTATCATTGCTCAAGAAAAATCTATCACTCAGTCTTGAAATTTTCATTTGATCCCCCAGCATTCATTGTCTTTTGGAGAGAGAGTTGCAGATTTCTGCAGCATTTGTGTGAAGAAGCATTTCCAAATAGGCCTCAATGGTGTAGCTCTAATTTTAAAATTGTACTTCCTTGTTCTGAATTTCCCCCAAAAGCACCAATTCTCAAGTGTTTCTTTGTATTTGTATTTCCCCATACCAGATAGTATCCGAATGAATCTGCATTCTATCCTCTCTAAAGCCTCAATACACTTCCTGTAATGTGCAGCCCAATACTACAGACATTACTCTAACTGAGGTCCTCAGGTTTAAATAGTCTCATCATTACCTCTTGGCTTTTATAGCCTATACTTTGAGATTGGCTTTGGAGTGGGGACAAATTCACTAGATTCACTAGAATGATGCCAGTGTTTAAAGGGTTAAATTATGAGGACAGATTGCATAAACTTTAAGTTTTGTGGTAGTGAAAGTCTGGATTAGATTAGATAGGTGGATAAAGAAAATTGGGATGAAATATGGGAACAGAGTGGGTAAATAAAAGAAAAGACAGACTTGCATTTATATAACACTTTTCACAACCTCAGGATATCCCAAGGATCTTTCCAGCCAATGAAGTACTTTTGAAACATGGTCACTGTTATAATGTAGGAAACATGGAAGCCAATTTGTGCACAGCAAGCTCCCACAAACAGCAATGTGATAATGACCAGATAGTCTGTGATGAGGACTGTTTGTTTGTGTGAAGGGTAAATGCTGATACTCACTAGTGGTCCGAATGGCCTGTTTCCATGTTATAACTTCTTTGTATGCCAATCCCTCAGGTCTCTGCATGCTACCTTTTACAGGAGCTGGCTAGTTTCTAGTTCTTTACCTCTGTCAAAGGCCACAGTGAGGTCAAGAAATGTATATGCGCCCGTATACTCAGAAATAACTTAGATTTCTATAAAATCTTTCACGTCTTCAGGACATCTGAAAACATTTGATGGCCAGTGAATTAATTTTAAAGTGCAAACAATACAATCAATTTGTACACAGTCTCTGCTGCCCATATTCAAAGCCAATCCCTCAACTTTACCACGAGGAAGCTTGTGTGGAGTAGAAGCAATGGCTGTTGGGCTGAAGTCCTATGTGTGCTGTAAATACTGTATAATACTATGTGGTCTCACTTTGCCTCTCTAAGGTGGTGACGTAGTGGTATTGTCACTGAACTAGTAATCCAGAGGCTCTGGCTAATGTCCTGGGGACACAGGTTCAAATCCTACCATGGCAGCTGGTGGAATTTAAATTCAATTAATAAAAATCTGGAATTGAAAGCTAGTCTCAGTAATGGTGCCATGAAACTATCATCGATTGTCGTAAAAACCCATCTTGTTCATTAATGTCCTTTCGGGAAGGAAATCTGCAGTCTTTACCCGGTATGGCCTATGTGTGTCTCCAGACCCACAGCAATGTGGTTAACTCTTAACTGCCCTCTGAAATGGCAATTAGGCATGGGCAACAAATGCTGGCCTTGCCAGAGACACCCACATTCCATGAAAGAATTAAAAAAACCTCCCATCACGTCAATCAAAGATACGACCATTTCTGAACACCTCCCTTTCCATTCACATTCTGGTTCCCATCCCAATCTCACATCCTTTTGTGTCTTTCCAAGTCACATACAACAGCATTTCAAATATGCTGGCATCACCCCCTTCCTCAAAAAACCCACACTTGATCCATCTGTCCTTTCAAACTACCAGCCCATCTCCAACTTCCCTTTCCTGTCCAAAGTTCTTGAACGTGTTGTTGCTTCCCAAATCCTTGCCCAAATTTCCCACAGCTCCATGTTGAAACTTCTCCAGTGAGGTATCCATTCCTGCCACAGCATCGAAACATTTGTCAATAAGTCACAAATGGCATTCTTTATGATTGTGACTGTCATTAATTATCACTTCTCATCCTACTCGACCTGTCTGCTGCCTTTGACACAGTTGACCACACCATCCTCCTCCAATGCTTCTCTGTCATCCAGCCTGAGACTGCCCTCACCTGGTTTCATTCCTAGCATTCCAGTAGTGGCCAGCGAATCACCTGCAATGATTTCTCTTCCTGCTCCCACATCTTGGTTTCCCCTACCTATTTCTCATCTACATGCTGTCCTTTGGGGACATAAACCAATGCACAGTAAGGTTCCATTTGTACAGTGGCAACAACCAGCTTTTACCACCACCTCTTTCATCTCCTTCACTGCTTCCGATTTCTAACACTGCTTCTCTGACATCCAATACTGACATAGCCACTGATTCCATCCACCTTCCGAGGCACTCTTGAGCTGAACTCGTGTGCATTTCCACCCCCTGCTGTCCCTTCATTCTCCCCATCATTCATGGCCATACTTCCCAAAATTTAGGCCCCACATTCTGGAATTGCCTCAAAACCCCATTGTTCTTCTCCGTAAGCATTCTCCTTAAAACAGCTTCTTTCACAAAGCTTTTAGCCACTAGCTCCTAATTTCTGTTCCTTTTGACTTGCTGTGGGTCTGACCAGATCAGTGTGCAACACAGTCAGAGTTTACAGTGGGACTGCGGGTCCGCTCGGTCAGTGTGTGCAGCGGGACTGCGGGTCTGATTACAGTTACTGAAGAGGTTATGATGAGTGAATCTAGGAGTTATACAGATGTGGATTTACATTTATCTCTATCAGTTAATGTTAGTGTGCAGAGACTGGATGCATGTTAACTGGAGATTTGACTAAGCATAACTATCTCTGTTTTTAAACACATGGACCTAGGACATAATTGAGTTTCAAAGTGGATTCCTTCCCTTACTGCATTTGATTTTGAGTGCTATTGCTACATGAGTGTGGTTGTAAGTAAAACTGTTATCATCTTAACCTGAGTGGATTCTTTACAGAAACAACATCAGACCAGAGTGATATTGAAAGCAGAATCCGTGCTCTGAAGGATGAGCTTAGGAACCGCAAGTCAATTGTGGATAAGTTTAGTTTAGAGATACAGCACTGAAACAGGCCCTTCAGCCCACCGAGTCTGTGCCGACCATCAACCACCCATTTATACTAATCCTACACTAATTCCATATTCCTACCACATCCCCACCTGTCCCTATATTTCCCTACCACCTACCTATACTAGGGGCAATTTATAATGGCCAATTAACCTCTCAACCTGCAAGTCTTTGGCATGTGGGAGGAAACCGGAGCACCCAGAGGAAACCCACGCAGACACAGGGAGAACTTGCAAACTCCACACAGGCAGATAAGCTGAAAAAAGAACAGAAAAAACGTCAGAAGGAGAGATTGAAAGCCCAGGAGGCTAGCCTCCTTAAACAACTGGAGGTGAGACTATTGTGGAAGGGCCTGACACCCCACACTGTCTAGCCAGTTTTCAGCTGGCGATAGAACATCAGTCACTGCAGAAGCTGCAATTCAGCCAGTTGCACATAATTCATATTCTCAAAATCAACTCAGCATCTACAAAGTAGATGCTTTTACAATTTTTAATGAGAAAATCATTGAGGGCTATAAAGTGTTTTGGGATGTCCGGCGGGCAAGAAAGATGTTATTCAAAAATAGGTTTTCTCTTTTGGTCTGTCTCTGCTCCACCGTTAGTGGCAGAGTCTTCCACATTATGTCCAAAGCTCGTTCAAAACCATTTCCCAAATCCATCTGCATTGCCACATCACTTCCTACTTTCAGGAGGTTCCTGAAGATCTATGTTTTTCAATGGCACCTTGGGTAGCCTCTCCGTAGGCTGTCACCCTCCTGCTCAATGCCCACTTCTTCTTTGTTAAAGCAGTTCGGGGCATTTTGCTATATTAAATGCTGGATAATTAGAGGTTGTTGTAGTGTTGGGATTTAGTGTGTTAAGTGTTTGGTAGGGTGGGGGGACCCTTAACTAACAGATTGGTTTTGACACCATATGACCATCCAGGTATTTTGTCACCCCCATTAATCTTTTTAGTTACTTACTTGGGTGATTAGTTTTACTTGCTGCTAAAATTCACTTTTTTTATTCAGGAATGGTTTTGCAGTTTGTCTAGTGCAGTTAGCAAACTATGATTGACTTGTGGTTCTTTAAATCGGAATGTTTGACCTCACATGTCTCTCTGTGTCTCTGTCTTCACCAGTCCTATGATGAATTTATTAAGAAGACCCAGGCTGAACTAAGTAAAGACCTTGATGTGGCCTGCTCAACCAAACCGCAGATCAAAAACCTGTACTCCACTGGTACTGAGAAACCCAAGATTAAACCACTCTCTCTACAGAGGTACTGTCAGTGTTGGGTGCTAATTGGAAAATCTTCTGAAGAATTGTCTCTTCTATTGCACTTTTATATGATAAATATGATAGTAATGGTGGGTCTTCTACCCGAGTGGAATTCCTGTTGTCGAAATAAGTTAGTGGTTGAAGGGTCCCCAGTTATCTTGCAGTTTTATGTTGGGGAAGCTGTGCATTTACCTAGACTTTATAGCACACAAACCAACCATTCGACTCAACAGGTCTATGTAGGTATTTATGCTCCACCTGAGCCTCCTCCCACCTTACACCATCTGACCCTAATAGTGCTTCCTCTTCCTTTTTCTTTCAGGTACTTATCTAGATTGCCCTTAAATACACCTATATTATTCACCTTAAGCACTCCATGTAGTAGCCAGTTCCATAATTCTCACCACTCTCCACTCCACACTCTGGGTAAAGAATTTTCTTCTGAACTCCCTGTGGATTTATTCATGACTGCCTTATATTAATGGCCCCTAGTTCTGGTCTCCCCCACAAGTGGAAGCATCTTCTCTATGTTTACCCTATTTGAACCCCTTCATATTTTAAAGACCTCCATCAGGACACACCTCAGCCTTCTCTTTTTTAGATTAAAGACCCCCAGTCGGTTCAACCTTTCCTAATAGTTATAACTAATGTTCCTCTCAACAGTTTAAAACCTTTCCAAAAACAAGCCTGTATATCTGATGCAAAACCGATCAGGTCATTCTGTATGACAGAAAAGAAGAGCATTGTTCAATAATTTTATTTGAAAGCAAACCTATGCAATTGCTCCAAAATGTTAATGTTCATACATTACCTGGGCAGGTCAATTGGGTGAGTTTTGGGATGTGCCATGAGGCAGTCCTGGGAGTGTAGTATTTCCACAAAATCTGTGTATTGTTGGGATTGTAAACTGCCATTTGTATACTCTCATCTCCTGCCCCCAGGTTGTAATGTTCCATGCACTGAAATGGACAATGACTCTTTTCTCCATTCATATTGAACACCCTTTCATACTTGAAATTTGAATTTATTTGCTGCTTCCGTTTACCCTATCTCCATCACACACTATTGTCTAAAGAGCTGGTTGTTCCAGCCTGGAGGCCCGGTTACATATTTGAGTACTGCTCTGTAGCAACCTTCAGTGTCAAAAGAATCCATTCCACCATGTTACCACTTTCTCCTTTCACCATGGTCTAGCCAATGATGAGGGAAGGAGTAAGTGTCAATCAAGACAGAAACTCAACTTCAGGTTGACCCATTGCTTCCACACAGTGTGCACCAGGCCCAATACCTCCTTCAATTAGTTTGTGCTAAGTGCTGCAATTATATTCTCCTCTTTCGGGTGTTGATAGCAGACAGTCATTTAACCGAAGCTTTGTATGCTACTGGTTTAAGAAGATTGGACGATGCAACTGTTTGGCATCTTAATTTAATACGCATCAAAAGTGACTAAGTGCATGGAGCGAAATGTGTGTGGAAAATAAAAATTGGAATTCCTTTATAACTGAAACATGGTAGATTTCTCCAGCATTTTGTATTTCACAGCACAGAAATGTGATTGTAATATTAGATCAGGATGGTACCTTTCTTACTGCTGGTGTTTCAGGTTCATTTTTATTCAATGATAAAGTTGCTGTTTCAAGTTGGTGACCTTTTATCAGAATCTGATGCAAGGTCATTGACCTGAAACATTAACTCCATTTCTCTCTCTCCACAGCTGCTGCCTGATCTGCTGAACGTTTCTAGCATTTTCTGTTTTTCGTTCAGATTTCCAGCATCTGCAGTATTTTGCTTTTGTCATTTTATTCAACTCATTATGGCCCAGAGTGGGAATTGTTTTACATTCCCTGGAAGACATTTTTGATAGCTGATTGCCTTTTTACTGATATAACTCCTCCAGGCAGCAGTGCAGAAATCTGTGTTCTTGCAGTTTAAAATGTGACTATTACCCAGAGACATCAGCTGTGTTACCAGCAGGGCAGGTTATAAGGTGAAAAGCAAGTCAGAAAAGCTTGCTGGGAAATAGTGGCACAACAGTTTCAGGGTTCTGACTAGGAGGCCAGTGTTGGTTTACCAGTTGTGTCTATCACAGACACTCTGGAAGGTTAGGCAAAGATTGGGAAATGCTGTTTAGTATGGGGACTGCCTGTTTATGCACCACAGTCCAGGAAGGGGTTGACTGGATTTATCCATCAGTGAAAATAGCTAAGTTGGTTATACTGCACGGACTATATGATTTACGCTGCCGAGCTCTAAGTTAGAATTTGTTTTCTGTTTTCAGGACTGAATCTGCAAAGAGCTGGAAATCCCTTACTGAGGGCGAAAGATCCAAAGCATCGTTGGGCTCCGTTGCCAAACACGGTATGTACCTGTTACCACACACCAATAGATTTGGACCCCAGGGGTTGTGCCTTTAAACAGCTAAGTTAGTGTAGGATTGAAAAGCTCTAGAAAATGTTTACTATCATTTTAATATTTTGACTTGATGTATTGAGCAGCAAGCAGTCAGCCTTCATATTGAAAGCCAGTGTAAATCAGCAGCTGATATATTTATGTTTTTGGTAATTCTGCAATCGGTTGCTGCACTGATCTCCAGTTCACCTACTCTCCCTTGTATCTAGATCTTTCGCATTCAGTTCTGAACTTGTATGTGCCATCACCAGACTGGCTTTTTAAAAAAAAATCCAAATATTGTTTCAATAAGGCTTTTTTGTTCCTTTACTGAGAATGCAATAGCTTTCAAAACTACATCCTCAAGTGGTGTCATTGCAAGTTTACATGGATAAAATAATTTCACGTCCCACTTCAGAGACCTGAATCCCATAATCCAGGCTGACACTTTAGTGCAGTACTGAGTGAGAGCTGCACTGTTGGTGGTGCTGTCTTTTGTTGAAGATGTTAAACCGAGGCCCCGTCTGCCTTCTCAGGTGGATGTAAAAGAAAAGTGTAGCGAGTTCTTCCCAAGTGTCCTGGCCAATTTTTATCCTTCAGTAAACACCTAAAACAGATTATCTTGTCATTGATCTTATTGCTAGTTGTGGGACCTTGCTGTGCTGCCGTGATTCCAACGTTACAACCGTGACTGCATTTCAAAAAATATTTGATTTATTGTCAGGTGCTTTGGTGGTGGTCCTGAGGACATGAAGTGTATTGTACACACACAATTTCATTCTTTATAGAAAGTGATTGAGTCACACCAATTACTTGTGTTTGTTACAGACCAAAGATTATCAAGTCCAGAAGGGCAGAAATCTAATTGCCTCAGTGAACTGCAAGCATCAGACCGAAGCAAATCCACAATCTTCGATAGTCGAGATTGGTCAAACAATTTGTTTCTCTCTACTTTGCGACAAAAAATTTCTCAAAGATGCAACTTTCCAGGAATCTGATGCAACTGAGGTTTACTTCATAGGAGATGCTATTGTCAGATTCAAGTGCTGTACTATTTTATATACTGAATTGATAAACTGATTTAATAGATATCTCTCAGCCTCGGTCTTAGACAAGGTTACATGTAAAAGACAAGTTAAACCTTCTGATAAATCTGACTTTATTTTGATGAACAGCCTCTCTGGTGATGTTGGACATTACTTTAAAGCTCAGTTGTTCTGTGAGCAGGCCTAGATTCATACCTGCTCTTGGATATCTCTGATAGTGATATTTTTTGTTTCATTTATAATTAAGGTTTCAAGTGTTTATTTTTAGCAGCATTTTGTTTACTCCAAATTCAGTCTAGGAACATAGGAGCAGGAGTAGGCCATTCAGCCCATCGAGCTTGCTGCGCTATTCTATATGATCATGGCTGATCATCTACTTCAGTGCCTTTTTCGCACACGATCCCCATATCCCCTTATGTCACTTGTATTTAGAAATCTGTCAATCTCTGCTTTAAACATACTCAATGAGTGAGCTTCCACAGCCCTCTGAGGTAAAGAATTCCAAAGATTCACAACCCTCTGAGTAAAGAAATTTCTCCTCATCTCTGTCCTCAGTGGCTTCCCCCTTATTTTTTAAATTGTGTCCCCTGGTTCTAGACTCCCCAACCAGGGGAAACATATTACCTGCATCTATCCTTTTAAGTATTTTGTAGGTTTCAGTTTCATTCTTCGAAACTCTCGAGAATACAGGCCCAGTTTCCCCAATCTCTCTCCATAGGACAATCCCGCCATCCTGGGAACAAATCTGGTGAACCTTCATTGCACTCCCTCTATGGCAATAATATCCTTCCTAGGGTAAGGGGAACAAAACTACATACAATACTCCAGGTGTGGTCTAACCAAGGTTCTATACAATTGAAGTAAGACTTCATTACTCCTGTCCTCAAATCCTCTTGCAATAAAGGCTAACATGCCATTCGCCGCCTTGCTTGCTTGCTGCACCTGCATATTAGCTTTCAGTGACTTATTGACAGGGAAACCCAGGTCCCTTTGTACATCTACACTCTCCAATCTCTTACCATTTAAGAAATACTCTGCACATCTGTTCCTCCTACCAGAGTGGATAACCTCACATTTTTCCACATGAGATTCCATCTGCCACGTTCTTGCCCACTCACAAAGTCTTTCCAAATCTCCTTGAAGCTACTTTGAATCTTCCTCACAACACACATTCCCATCTAGTTTTCTGTCATCCGCAAACTTGGAAATATTACATCTGGTCCCCACATCCAAATCATTGATATATATTGTGAACAGCTGGGGCCCAAGCCCTGATAGCTGCAGTACCGCACTAGTCACAGCCTGTCAATGTGAGAATGACCCGTTTATTCCTACTCTGTTTTGTGCCTGTTAACCAATCCTTAATCCATGCCAGTATATTACCTCCTATCCCATTTGCTTTAATTTTGCTAATCAACCTCCTGTGGGGGACGTTATCAAAGGCCTTTTGAAAATCCAAGTATACCACGTCCACCAACTCCCCTTTATCAATTCTGTTAGTAACATCCTCAAAAAACTCCCAACAGATTTGTCAAACATGATTTTCCATTCATAAATCCATGTTGACTATGCCCAACCAGACTATCCTTTGTTTCCTCTCACTGAGCCAATTTTGGATCCAACCTGCCACATTTCCCTGTATCCCATGGGCTTTCACTTTACTGGCCAGGCTGCCATACAGGACCTTATCAAATGCCTTACTAAAATCCATGTAGACCACATCCACTGCATTACCCGCATCTATCCATCTTGTTACTTCCTCAAAAAACTCAATCAAGTTAGCAAGACATGACCTTCCCTCAACAAATCCATGCTGACTATCTCTGATTAATCCATGCCTTTCTAAGTGGCAGTTTATCCTGTCCCTCAGAATTGATTCGAATAACTTACCCACCACTGAGGTCAGACTGACCGGCCTATAATTATTTGGCTTATCCCTCGCACCTTTTTTAAATAGTGGTATAACATTCGCAGACCTCCAACCCTCTGGCACCTCTCCCATATCCAGTGAGGATTTGAAGATGATCCTCAGCGCATCCGTTATTTCTCCACCGGCTGAGTCGGTCACATGCTGGCTGCCTCAGGAGGAAAGTTGAAAAGGCCTTTGCGTGATCTCAGAGCTGCTCCTGGTCATTGTTGAAAAATGATTCACAATCCATGGCATAGGAATTCACCCATTGGGAAATCTTGAACCAACTGGCATGAGATGCTTCTGAGGAAGTCCATGTAACTCCAGTTGGGGTTCTCTAGATATCTTTCAATTAAACAAGAACCCTTCACACATCCAATAAGTGGGAAGATCATCCACAGTGTTAAACTGCAAGATCAGGTGATCTCCTCACTCTTTCCATCTGAGTGCAACAACAAGTGCACCAGGTTGGAATGGACCTGCTGGGAGATGGAAGATGTGGACCCTCCAATTCCACACTTGGTCAAGTTCCCCAACACGTTGAATACTTCCACCCGCACTTTCTCAGACTCTGCCCCAAAGAGTGGCTGAATTCTGGTAAGATTTGGATCCACAAAGAGCTGGATGGTGTTTGCCATTGACTGGATAATACTCAGGTACGACAGCACCACATGCGTTAGCAACTCCGAGTTCTGCTCATTCCCCAACAGGCTAATCATTGTGTCCATCACGCTCCAAGACTGTCTTTTAGTTCCAAAGTTAATATTTCTCCGGACCCAGACACACAACAACCGACTAACAGGAGAGACATACAGCAAATACCTTATCAAACCGTTTAGCACAGTGTCTGTGAGCTACAGCTCTGAAAGCAGTGGAGCTTTCAGCAGTTCTCCGAGGAGGTGATTACTTTAACTGCCTGATAGTCTTGGAGCCTAATGATGTGAGAAGCCAGTTGGTTCACGATATGAGGCAGACTGTAGCCAGCATGTTCTGCCATTGCTGTGGCCAGCAGAACGACCCCCTTGTCGAAGTGGTTCAGCTTCATCATTTTGGCACCATCCTCCATTTCTATTCATGTTTTCAATGACGCCTCCATTTGTTGCTTGGCCTGGAAGGACCTTTAGTGTCTGTACACACTTCTTATACAGATCGCAACTTGGTGATGTTTGAAATAGGGCTGTGAAATCTCTCTGCTGCGATTCAGTATCTGAACAATCGAACAGAGAAATATTAACGCAGCTGGTTAACAAAATAATTAGGGTACTGAATATCAGTGGGAATAATGTATTCAGCACCTCTGCCAACACAGGCTTAGTGATAATCTCAGACAACCTGCAGATGGCAGCCAGTGATACAGCGGTTGAATAGGGTTTTCTGTTTCCATTGATGGGGCAGGTTCTTTCCTCAAGTGTGTACACCAGCTACTTAATAGTCCTGACTGCACATTTGTGTCTTTGGCCATTGATCTCCACACGTCTCTGACAAATTTCTCCAATGGGTCCAGGGAGCTGAGGAGATGGGATATAACTGCTAGTATATTGTGCCAGGACAAAATGGTGAAACTACATAGAACAAAACATTTTGAATCCTCATAAGGAACTGACTCCAGTTCAACCCTCAGCATGTCTAGTATTTCTGAGACTTGGTCCCGTGGATCACTGCCTCACCTTTAATGATGATTTTTACGAGCACAGCGGCTGCAAAGGAACAGCTGGGGTGTTGGTCAGACAGTCCTTTAAAGACCATGAGGAGCAAGTTGCACAGCTGGTTATGGGGAAAATTCTTGGAAATTACCTTTGCAATCTGATGGTATTTTTGCAAGAGGACTGAAAGGTCATTGTTGTCTAACTGTTCTCTGAGTGTGTTCAGATCCTCTGGCTGCTCCTGTTGCTGATCCAGATCAGCACCTTCATATTATAACTGAATGGACAGGATGGTGTACACAGAGACCAGGGCCATCTGTCACACAGGTAGCGAACTGTCTGCACAGTGCAGCATCAATCGTCCAATTAGAGCCCCCATAATATTTCCAGACGCAAGGTTACTGACATTGAGTTTCTGCAAGTAAACTTTCAGAAGCTCGAAGGTGGTCTGCATGGCTCTCTGTCGCTCATGGTCTTCAGTTGAAATGATCCCCTCCTCTACATGATGGATTGTATTTGATATATTCTGCTGAGAATTTTCACTTTTCTCAGCGATCTCTTTAAGGAGAGTTGTGAATAAATCTACTTTGATGTCCATTTTATACTCATTCCACAGCCCACTGATTGAAATCAGATTTTGTTTGGTTGACTTCTTTTGGATTTCTTTTGAATCAGTGATCTTCACTGGATGTTTTTAACGCACTTGGCTTTACCTCTTCCCTCTTTGCTCTTGCAGACACATGTGCACAGTTTGTAACAATTTGCTGTGTTTTATACAGCCCTGCAGTTTCTGTGTCATCATGGTTCTCTGGTGAGGGGCAGGTTACATAACACTTCAGTATTGATGTGGCCCTGGATCTTGCACCACACAAGACCTACCACCTGCGTGTAGCCAGTTAAGGTGGGTGGTGGGGATTTAAGGCCTGAGATGCAGACCATAGGGACAATGCAAATTCATAGACCTTGGCAGCCATATTTGGACTGAGCAGCTGTTTGTTCCTGATAAAGCATCTACTGCACTGCAGTCATTCAAAGTATTTGTGACAAGAGATGTAGAAATGGGAGTGTCAGACAAACTCTTTGAGCAGAATTTCCCCCAAATTAAGATGTTCAAGTGTCAGATCATGGGAAAATGCTGGAATCTATTATTAGGGGCATGAACACTTCAAGAATCATTAAAGCAAAATATTGCAGATGCTGGGAATCTGAAATAAAAACAGAAAATGCTGAAATGCTCAGCAGGTCAGGCAGCATCGGTGGAGAGAGAAGCAGTTAACATTGTAATCTGTGTCATTTCATCAGGTCACAAACCTGAAACGTTAACTCTGTTTCTGTTTCCACAGATGCTGCCTGACCTGCTGAGTATTTCAACATTTCAGTTTTTACTTAAAGAATCATAATGTGTTTTGACTGAGTCAACATGGATTTATGAAAGGCAAATCTTAATTGACGAATCTCATGGAATGTTTTGAGGTTGTAGCAAGCAGTGTAGTCTAATTGCCCTTAAAAAGTTGGTAGAGAGCCACCTTCCTGATCCGCCACAGTCCATGTGGTGCAGGCAGACCCACAGCATTGCCAGGCAGGTGTTTCCAAATTTTTGACCAGCGACAGTGAAGGAACTGTGGTATATTTCCAAATCAAGATGGTGTGTGACTTGAAGGGAAACCCACAGTGGTGGTGTTCCCATGGGTCTGCTGCCCCTGTCCCCCTAGGTGGTAGGTCCTGTCAAAGGAGAGTTGATGAGTTGCTGCAGTGCATCCTGTAGATGGTGCACACTGCTGCCGCTGTGCACCAGTGATGAAGGGAGTGAGTGTTGGAGAAAGCCCAGTCCACTCTTGATACTAGCAAGGTAAAGTATCCACCGACATAACAACTTGCTGTGAAATGATTTATGCCGGGGCTGCACGGTACTGGGTAGAATACTGTCCTCTCACCTTTGGGACCTGGGTTAGAATCCAGCCCAGAATGATGGAGTGAAAGTCTTCTGTCAGCATTAATGAACTGGTGCAGCTGGCTAGAGCACCACACAATGCATAAAGTGGCTTACTCTTTTGAGGGTTAAAATTGAAAACAAATAAATTCAGACACAGGGCTGTGAAAATGTGGAATGCAGAAGGCGACAGATGCAGAATGAATTGAGACATCTGGAGCACGGGTAACGAAATTGGGTTTAAATATGTAGATGTTGCCAGGCCAACAAAATAACAAAGCGGCCTTGTCAGCTGAAAAGGCCGACCTTTGTTCCTCTGTATTGTTCCGACCAAGTGAGATAGGGATCTTGGGGTTCCCTCTCAGCCTTTGCCTGGTGTAACCATAACAGGGTTTAATTTTAAAAACACCGTGATTTTTGTTCCCCCTGAGCGAATCCTTGTTCACTGTTTTCCAATTGTAAGACAAACAAATTAATTAGACAGATTGTATTAGATTTAAACAAGGTGGAAGTTTATTTATCTTAAACTCTAATCCAATTAACGACTACGAACATGCAATGTGACCACACGATAAACACACATGCAGATAGAGAGAGGAAAGGTAGAAAGAATAAAGGGAAAAGTTTGAGGCAACAGATGGATTGTAGTTACAGTCCTTTGAGTTTGATGTTGAGTCTCTGGTTGTCGGTAAGTCTTGCTGTTCGTTGGGGCCCAGCGCACGCTTTAACTTGTTTCAGTGTCGGAGGTTTTCCACTCTTGAAGTTTTAGCAACTTCAGCGGGTCCGGAGACTTGTGAGAAAGTGAGAGAGAGAGCCAGGCAGCAGTTTGGCCAAACTGTCCTGTGAGCACAATTCAAAACTCCAAGTTGGCCAGCAGGTTAATTAACTGCCCAGTTGAATTCGGATGGGGGTCTGATAAAGGGCCGAGGCAGGATTGTCCCTCCCACTTTCTGACCTGTTGCCCAGACTTCCATTGTAGAAATAAAATCCAGCCCAAGGAGTCAGTTGCATGGTCAAAGTTGGAGGAGACGGGTGGCCTAAACTCCAGATTGATCTGGAGGCCACCCTGCTGACTGTGGATGCAGATTGCCCCGCTTGCAGCATGAATTCCTGGAGTCTAGTAGCTGGAAGGTCAGAGTGAACTCACGACATCCTGATCTTTACCGTAGAGCCATTCCAGGAAGTGAGGGGGTGACATCACTGAAGCTACTTCATACAGAAGGTGATGCTACACAAGGATCTCCAAGACACCAATAAAACTGACATTGAGTGCCAGATAGTCCACCATAAACCTCCTTCACCTTTACATAAGATGTATCTGGTTGCTTATCATGTCAGTGAAAGATCTCAAAGCACATCACTTCTGGAGTACATATGAACATACAAAATTGACGGACAGGAAAGGACCAGCTGGTCCATCAAGCCTACCCCAAACCTGGTCCATCATGACTAGATGCTTTGAGACCACTCCACAGTTATTTAACTTGCTGGAAGAGGCAGAAAACCATTGTTCTCCGACCCCCTCAGGTAATTGAAACCAGTCGATTTCACATTGAAACAGTGGTTGCTGTTACGTAAACGAATTGCAGCTAATCTTCCCCACCAATGTAAGACAGTGTGGTGAATGATCCATTCCCTTAGTTTTTGATAGTATTTGTTGAGGGAGGAATCATAATGAGGACGATGACAAAAACAACAATAGTGCATTCATATGGTGCTTTTAATGTTGAAAAAAACATCGCAAGCTACTTCACAGAAGTGTAATCAGTCAACAATTTACACTGAGCCAAGGAAGGAGATAATAGTGTTGGTGACCTAACGAATGAGGCAGATTTTGAGGCGGACCTTTCCATCTGCTCCTGCATCCCCTTTAGAATTATACACTTTAGTTTATATTGTGTCTCCATGCTCTTCCTACCAAAATGTCCCCTTGTTCAAGAAGGGGAGTAGAGACAGCCCTGGTAATTATAGACCTGTGAGCCTTACTTCGGTTGTGGGTAAAATGTTGGAAAAGGTTATAAGAGACAGGATTTATAATCATCTTGAAAAGAATAAGTTCATTAGCGATAGTCAGCACGGTTTTGTGAAGGGTAGGTCGTGCCTCACAAACCTTATTGAGTTTTTCGAGAAGGTGACCAAACAGGTGGATGAGGGTAAAGCAGTGGATGTGGTGTATATGGATTTCAGTAAGGCGTTTGATAAGGTTCCCCACGGTAGGCTATTGCAGAAAATACGGAAGTATGGGGTTGAAGGTGATTTAGAGCTTTGGATCAGAAATTGGCTAGCTGAAAGAAGACAGAGGGTGGTTGTTGATGGCAAATGTTCATCCTGGAGTTTAGTTACTAGTGGTGTACCGCAAGGATCTGTTTTGGGGCCACTGCTGTTTGTCATTTTTATAAATGACCTGGAAGAGGGTGTCGAAGGGTGGGTTAGTAAATTTGCGGATGACACGAAGGTCGGTGGAGTTGTGGATAGTGCCGAAGGATGTTGTAGGGTACAGAGGGACATAGATAGGCTGCAGAGCTGGGCTGAGAGATGGCAAATGGAGTTTAATGCGGAAAAGTGTGAGGTGATTCACTTTGGAAGGAGTAACAGGAATGCAGAGTACTGGACTAATGGGAAGATTCTTGGTAGTGTAGATGAACAGAGAGATCTTGGTGTCCAGGTACATAAATCCCTGAAAGTTGCTACCCGGGTTAATAGGGCTGTTAAGAAGGCATATGGTGTGTTAGCTTTTATTAGTAGGGGGATCGAGTTTCGGAGCCACGAGGTCATGCTGCAGCTGTACAAAACTCTGGTGAGACCGCACCTGGAGTATTGCGTGCAGTTCTGGTCACCGCATTATAGGAAGGATGTGGAAGCTTTGGAAAGGGTGCAGAGGAGATTTACTAGGATGTTGCCTGGTATGGAGGGAAGGTCTTACGAGGAAAGGCTGAGGGACTTGAGGTTGTTTTCGTTGGAGAGAAGGAGGAGGAGAGGTGACTTAATAGAGACATATAAGATAATCAGAGGGTTAGATAGGGTGGATAGTGAGAGTCTTTTTCCTCGGATGGTGTTGGCAAACACGAGGGGACATAGCTTTAAGTTGAGGGGTGATAGATATAGGACAGATGTCAGAGGTAGTTTCTTTACTCAGAGAGTAGTAGGGGCGTGGAACGCCCTGCTTGCAACAGTAGTAGACTCGCCAACTTTAAGGGCATTTAAGTGGTCATTGGATAGACATATGGATGAAAATGGAATAGTGTAGGTCAGATGGTTTCACAGGTCGGTGCAACATCGAGGGCCGAAGGGCCTGTACTGCGCTGTAATGTTCTAATACTAATTCTAAAAATGAATCACGTCACATTTCTCTGCTTTGAACTTCATCTGCCACCTGTCCGCGCATTCCACCAACTTGTCTGTGTCCTTTTGAAGTTCTACACTATCCTCCTCACACTTCACAATGCTTCATAGTTTCATATTGTCTGCAGACTTTGAATTTTTGCCCTGTACATAAAGGTCCAGGTCCCTACACTTCAAACCTTCTTCTAGCCGATAAAGCATCCATTAATCACAACTCTGTTTCCTGTTACTCAACCAATTCCGTACTGGTGTTGCTACTGTCCCTTTTAATCCATAAGCTTTAACTTTGCTCACAAGTCTGTTGTGTGGTACTGTCTCAAACTCCTTTTGAAAGTCCAGGTACACCACATCAACTGCATTGCCCTCATCAACCCTTTCTGTTTCCTCCTCAAAAAAAGTCAGTGAAACTGACTGGCCTATAGTTGACGGGCTTATCTTTGCACCCCTTTTTGAACGAGGGTGTGAAACGTTTGCAATTCTCCAGTCCTCTGGCACCACGCCCGAGTCTAAGGAAGACTGAAAAACTATGGCCAGTGCCTGCACGATTTCAACCCTCACTTGTCTCAGTCCTGTGGACTGCATGCATGAATAGAGATCAGAGCTCAGGCTCTGGGTTGATTATCCAGAGGGTTTTTCATGTCAGATGGGTGTGCCTAACCCTCCTGCCATATTGGATTTACCACCCAACTAACTGGTGTAAAGATGGTTACAGTCATAAAACGTGTTCCTGTTGCAGCCTAGTGGATGATAAATCGGCCTGTAAAGCATTAACCTACCACGCACTACTTCAAAAGGAAAAGTGTGAAGATACAAAAACTATCATTTTAAGCATCCTGAAACTGATTTTCATGAATGCAGTTTCTTGGATTGTAGAGCTAGGAGCTTTAAGGCCCGAAGTTCAGGTGGTCCTTAGTAGGAGGAGACAGCAGTGAAGAAGTGGGGCAAATAACATTGGGCAACAGGCCTAATTTTTAGAAGCAGGTGCTGGTAACAACATTAACTTACATCTTTGAGATGGAACAGAGGGGTCCGTGTTAAATATCCCATAACACCACTTCTTTTGGAGACTGAATCCTCCCAGCTTAATCAGAGGAAAGTACCAATGTCCATGACAAAGAGTGGCTTGGTAGCAGCATTGCTGGCTAAGTTCTAAAGGATATGATTGCAAGCCTGAGCTTTTCCAGGTGATGA
The DNA here is from genome assembly GCF_036365525.1 of Heterodontus francisci. Taxonomy (NCBI): domain Eukaryota; kingdom Metazoa; phylum Chordata; class Chondrichthyes; order Heterodontiformes; family Heterodontidae; genus Heterodontus; species Heterodontus francisci. Next base: position 116,944,064 of record NC_090378.1, read on the forward strand.
GAACACCGTGACGCAAAAGCCTACTTGACCTTGTCATCATCAGTCTACCTGTCGTAGTTGCACGTGTCCATAACAGCATTAGGAGGAGTGACCAGCACACAGTCCTTGTGGAGTCAAAGTCCCACCCTTTAATTGACGATATCCTCCATTGTGTTATGTAGTGCTATCAATGTGCTCAATGGGATATAATCAGAACAGATCTAGCAGCTCAAAACTGGGCATCCATGAAGTGCTCAGGGCCAACAGCACAATCTGTAACCTCATGGCCCAGCATATCCCTCACTTTGCCTTTACCATCAAGCCAGGAGACCAAACCTGGTTCAATGAGGAGTGTAGAAGAATTTGCTAGGAGGAACACCAGGTGTACCTGAAAATGAGTTGTAACTTGTGAAGCTGCAACACAGAACTGAACAGTGGGAGCAGCATGCTTTAGACAGCAAAGGAATTCACAATCAATGAATTCAGTCGTGAATAGTGGTTGACAATTAAACAACAGGAGGAGGAGGCTCCGAGAACATTCGTATCCTGAATGATGGCAGAGCCTAGCATGAGAGTGCAAAAGACAAGGCTGTAAATAACTGAAGCAATTGTAACCATCTTCAACCAGAAGAGCTGCGTGGATGATCCAACATGGCTTCCCCATCATGGCAGCTTTTCCAAAACTCTTTTATTCAAATCTAGTGAAGCTTCATTTTTAGCACGAGAATAGCTTTCGAATAATAATAATAATTCCCTTCCATTTTGCTATTCTTAATCAATTCCACCATCTCAACCACACCCCATGCCATTCCCTCCATCTCATGCCATACCAATCCCATGCCATTACATCCTTCCCATGCCTTCCCTCTCATGCCATCCCATTCCTTCCATCCCTCTCATGCCATTCCCATCAATCCCATCCCATCCCATCCTTTATGGAAACAATCTCTCCAGTCAGGGTAACTTTGTTGTGCTCCCCTTACCTTCCAATGTTTTTGTTCTCCCCAAACCACAGCCTGCCATTGCTGCAGCCACCAACCGTTGACAACCTACGTACATCACGTACTCCAATCCTCCGCGTGTCCCATGTGCCTCTGTGTGCGACAGGCATCACCCAGCAACAGAAGCCCCCCTTTAACTGACCAATCAAAATAGTCCGGATAAACAAAAATAAGTGTATTATTATCAATGTACTTACATCTGTGTGTTATTTGTAAATACTTTTTGTATATGTGTTTTTTTTGTTTCTAAGTGTTTGATTTTACCTGTCTGTATGTTGTTTATCAATATATTTCTCTCTGTGTTATTGCTCAGTCTCTCTTATCAGTTGTAAATGTTGTTCTGTGAAGTTTGTTCTCCAATCATCTCCAGTTTAATCATTTCCCCTGATTTCTGCACTGTCTTATTTGCCATCTTTTCTTTCCAATCGATCTGGGCTGCTTCTCTTTTTAACTGATTGAAATTGACCCCAGTAACGAACATTTATCACAGATTGTCCTCTTTCATTTTCAGTTTTTATATCAAACCTAATTAGATTGTCATCTGGTCATTGAGTCTCATGCTCGAGAGAAAGCTGCAAACTGATTCCTCCGAAAGAGATTCGACACCAATGTTGTGTTTAAACACTCGGGATCCAGTAGATCCCTGTTCACAAAGCACCAAATCCCAGCCCGCTGCCTCTCTCTGACTCCCAGTCACTCACACGGCCACAGTCAAACTATCAACTGCAATCTTTGTCTTGCATTTAGTACTGACAAGTCTGTGGCCTGTTCCCCATGTATCTGCAGGAGGCTTCACACCGATACTGAAGCCTTTCTGGTCACATGATCCTTTGGGGGCAGGACAGAACGCAGCAGACTAGAAAAGCCCGGTATTTCAATGTCTGTCAAAACGGCTGATTTTTAGAGCCCGTTTGTAAGATCGTGAGTGAGGGTGTCACTCACGATAAAATGATGTGAGTTGCAATGTCTGGTGTCTGTGTGTGAGTGAGTGTGTGTTCATCAGGAGAAACTGCACTGTATGAAGATCCACCAATAATTACAATGGCACAACAGAATATTTATTGCAACAAAATATTTATTTATTTACAATAATTTACAAATGTACAAATCATGTTGAGAGGAGGATCAGTTTGATGGTAAGAAGAAGTGGAGGAGGATCGGGGCCTGGATCTCTTTAGGCTTTATTCTGGTACTTGACAGCAGCAGTTCTTCCACCAGGTGACCCACCGGCTGAGGCGGTAACATGCTGGCTGCCTCAGGAGGAAAGTTGAAAAAGTCTTTACGTTAGAGGTGTGCAAAGGAAACCCGACGTGAGTCCAAATTCCAGACCCGGAAGTCCGACCCCATCCAACCCGAACCGGGCATATGTCGTCGGGACCCGTCGGGGTCGGGTTGCGTGGCAGGCCTTTACATCAGTACATGGGTAAATGCCTGCGACCCGACCTGACCCTGACCTGACCCCGACGGCATGTGTCGGGTTCGGGTCGGGTCAGGTCGAGCTTCCAGGTCCAGCATTCAGACTTGGGTCAGGTTTCCTTTGCACACCTCTACTTTGCATGATCTCGGTGCTGCTCCTGGTCATCATTGAAAAATGATTCACAATCCATGGCATAGGAATTCACCCTGTTGGGATATCTTGAACCAACTGGCATGAGATGTGTCTGAGGAAGTCCATGTAACTCCAGTTGGGTTCCTGTAGATATCTTTCAATTAAAGAGGAATGCTTCGCAGATCCAATAAGTGGTAAGATCATCCACAGTGTTAAATTGCAAGATCAGGTGATCTCACTCTTTCCATCCAAGTGCAACAACAAGTGCACCAGGTTGGAATGGACCTGCTGGGAGAAGAAAGACGTGGACCATCCAATTCCGCAGTTGGTCAAGTTCACCAATATGTTGACTGCTTCCACCCACACTTTCTCAGACTCTGCCCCAAAGAGTGGCTGAATTCTGGTAAGGACTGGATCCACAAAGAGCTGGATGGTGTTTGCCATTGACTGGATTATGTCTTACTCGGGTAGGACAGCACCACATGTGTTAGCAACTCCGAGTTCTGCTCATTCCCCAACAGGCTAATCATTGTGTCCATCACGCTCCACAACTGACTTTTAGCTCCAAAGTTAATATTTCTCAGGACCCAGACACACAGTTACTGGGTAACAGGAGAGACATACCGAAAATACCTTATCAAACCATTTACCATGGTGTCTGTGAGCTGCGACCCTGAAACCAGTGGAGCTTTAAGCAGTTCTCAATGAAGTATTCACCACCTTTGCCAACTCAGGCTTAGTGATAATCTCACTCAGACGGCAGCCAGTGATACAGCGGTTGAATACGTTTTTCTGTCCCACTGATGGGGCAGGTGCTTTTCCCAAGTGTGTACACCAGCTCCTTGATAGTCGTGACTGCACATTTTGTGTCTTCGGCCACTGATGTCCGCACGTCTCTGACAAATTTCTCCGATGGGATTGGGAAGATGAGGAGATGGGACACAACCGCTGGTATATTGTGCCAGGCCAAAATGGTGAAACTACATAGAACTGAACGTTTTACATCTTCATACGGAACTGACTCCAGTTCAACCCTCAGCATGTCTAGTATTTCTGAGACTTGGTCCCGTGGATCACTGCCTCGCCTTTAATGATGACTTTTACGAGCACAGTGACTGCAAAGGAACAGCTGGGGTGTTGGTCAGACAGTCCTTTAAAGACCATGAGGAGCAAGTTGCACAGCTGGTTATGGGGAAAATTCTTGGAAATTACCTTTGTGATCTGATGGCATTTTTGCAAGAGGACTGAAAGGTCATCGTTGTCTAACTGTTCTCTGAATGTGTTCAGATCCTCTAGCTGCTCCTGTTACTGATCCAGATCGGTACCTTCATATTATAACTGAATGGACAGGATGGTGTACACAGAGACCAGGGCCATCTGTCACACAGGTAGCGAACTGTCTGCACAGCACAGCATCAATCGTCCAATTAGAGTCCCCATAATATTTCCAGATGCACCGTTACTGACACTGAGTTTCTGCCAGTAAACTTTCAGTAGCTCTAAGGTGGTCTGCATGGCTCTCTGTCGCTCATGGTCTTCAGTTGAAATGATCCCCTCCTCTACATGATGGATTGTATTTGATATATTCTGCTGAGATTTTTCACTTTTCTCAGTGATCTCTTCAAGGAGAGCTGTGAATAAATCTACTTTGATGTCCATTTTATACTCATTCCACAGCCCACTGATTGAAATCAGATTTTGTTTGATTGGCTTCTTTCGGATTTCTTTCAAATAGGTGATTTTCAAAGATTTGGATGTTTTTAACACACTTGGCTTTACCTCTTCCCTCTTTGCTGTTGCAGTCACATATACACAGTTTGTATCAATTTGCTATGTTTTATACAGTCCTGCAGCTTCTGTGTTGTCATGGTTTTCATGTGAGGACAGGTTACATAACACTTCAGTTGTGATGATGCCCTGGTTCTTGCGCCTACATTAGAACTGCCACCTGCATGTGGCAAGTTAAGGTGGGTGGTGGGAATTTAAGGCCCGGACTAGAAGGAAAAGGCAAATTCACAGCCCTTGGCAGCCATATTTGGACTGAGTAGCTGTTTGTTCCTAATAAAGCATCCACTGCACTGCAGTCACTCAAAGTATTTGTGACAAGAGATGTAGAAATGGGAGTGTAGGACAAACTCTTTGAGCAGAATTTCCCCCAAATTAAGATGTTCTCGTGTCAGATCATGGGAAAATACTAGAATCTATTATTAGGAACGTGGAAGCAGAACACTTAAAAAAAATCAGAATAGCAAAATACTGCAGGTGCTGGAAATCTGAAATAAAAACAGAAAATGCTGGAAATGCTCAGCAGGTCAGGCAACATCTGTGGAGAGAGAAACAGAATTAACATTTCAGGTCTGTGACCTTTCCAAAGATTCATAACCCTTTGAGTGTAGTAATTTCTCCTCATCTCAGTCCTGAATGATCGGCCCTTTATCCTGTGACTGACCCTGCTTTCTAGATTTCCCGACCAACGGAAAGAATCTCAGCTTCTACTCTTTCAAGCCCTTTCAGAATCTTGTATGTCTCAATTAGATCGCCTCTGATTCTTCTAAACTCCATAGAATATCGGCCCAATTTATTCACCCCCTCATTATAGGACAACCCCCTCATTCCAGGGACCAATTTGGTAAATCTTCACTGCATCGCCTCCAGTGCAAGTATATTCTTTTTTAAATGTGAAAACTACACACAGTATTCCAGGTGTGGTCTCATCAAAGCCCTGTACAATTTTACTAAGACTTCATTATTCCTGTACTCCAATCCCCTTGCAAACCAGCCTGCTTGCCACATTTGACCCCGAGATGAGCTTCTGACCTCATATTCCTGCTATCACTAAGACCAGCTATTTCTATTTCCATAACACCTTCGCCCCTGTCTCAGCTCATCTGCTGCTGAAACCTCATTCATGTCTTCGTTACCTCTAGGTGTGACTATTCCAAAGCACTCCTGGCTGCTGTCTCATAGTCTCCTCTTTGTAAACTTGAGGTGATCCACAACTCTTCTGCCCATGTCTTAACATGCACCAAGTGTTGTCCCCCATCCCCCTTTTGCTCGCTGATCTACATTGGCTCCTGGTCAAGCAACGTCTTAATTTTTAAAATCTCATCCTTGTTTTCAAATCCCTGCATGGCCCTGCCCCTCCATATCTCTGCAATCCCCTCCAACTCCGTAACCCTCCAAGATCCCTGCATTCCTCTAATTCTGGCCTCTTCTGTATCCCCGATTTTAATGGCTCCACCATTGGTGGCCATACCTTCAGTTGCCTCAGCTGCAATCTCTGGAATTCCCTCCCTACTTGTCTCTGCCCCTCTACCTTGCTTTCCTCCTTTGTGACGCTCCTTAAAACTTTTGCTCATCTGACCTCAGATCACCTTTGTGGCTCGATGTCATATTTTGTTTTATAATGTTCCTGTGAAGTACCTTGGGATGTTTTATTACATTAAAGGCGCTATAGTTGTTGTTGTTGTTGAGTTCCACATTCAAACCATCTCGGAGTCTAGAATTTTCTCCTGAATTCCCTATTGAATTTATTAGTGGTGATCTTATACATTTTGTCCTCTAGTTCTGTTCTCCCTGCAAGGGGAAATATCTTCTCTACATTTACCCTATTATATTTCATTACCTGAAAGGCCTCTCTCAGGTTACCCAAAGCCTTCTCTTTTCCTGAGAAAATAGCTCCAGTCTGTTCAATGTTTCCTGATAGGAATAACCACCCAGAGCCAGTAACATCCTTCCAAATCTTTTTTATACCTTTTCTAGTACGTCAATATCTTTTTCTTTATGTGAAGGTCATAACTATTCACAGTACTCCAAGTGTGCTCTCACCAAGGCTCTATACAAGTTGAACTTAATGTCACTGCTTCTCAATTCTGTCCTTTTAGATATGAACACGTGTTTTTTTTTTCTTTTTTATGGCCTTATTAAATAAGATTCATGTCTTATGGTGAGGAAGTTGGTTGAGTGGTAGGCGACAGAGAGTGGGGATAATGGGTAAGCACTCTGATTGGTAGGATGTGACTAGTGGTGTCCCACAGCGATCTGTGTTGGGGCCTCAAATTATTCACATTATTCATTAACGACTTGGATGATGGCATCTTAAGTATTATATCCAAATTTGCTGATGATACACAGTTAGGTGACATTGTAGACAGTCTAGATGATAGCATAAAATTGCAAGGAGATATTGACAGACTAGGTGAATGGGCAAAACTGTGACAGATGGATTTCAATGTGGGCAAGTGTGAGGTTATCCATTTTGGACCAAATAATGATAGAGCAGGGTACTTTCTAAATGGGAAGAGGTTAAGTACAGTGGATGTCCAAAGAGACTTGGGAGTTCAGGTGCATAGATCTTTAAAATGCCACGAGCAAGAGCAGAAAATAATCAAAAAGGCTGCTTGATAATTGAAATGATTGTAGCTTGCAGCCAATGCTAACTGTACTGTTGAGTGGCTGCACACCTGAGCAGAGGACAGAAACATGAGCGGCGAGGATGAGTTAAAACTATCTGCACTACTTAAAGCCTGGCTACACCTCTTAAAGGGGAGGCATGTGTTGGCTGGAGCAGGAGCTGAAAGTCTTTCTAAAAGTGATTTTGAAGTGGAAAAGACACAAGAATGGTACAATATGACATAGAGCAGGGTGCAAGATTTTCTGATGCTGCGCTGGAGGCCTAGGTGCAGGAGGTGGAGAGGAGGAGAGGTGTTATCTATCCATAGGGGGTCAGGTGACACTCCAGACCAATGATGAGAAGGCACTGGGACCGGGTAGCTATTGTGGTTAATGCCAGGAATCCAGCCCTGACAACCTGGATGCAGTGCCGCAAGAATTCAATGACCTCACACAAGTGGTCAAGGTCAGGGAATATATCTTCAAATGTTATCTCCTACCAACTGCACCATTAGCTTCATACACTGCTGTGTGTACCCCACCCCATCACCTAGCTACCAACAGTCACTATCAATCATGACTCATATCTAATATGCATAGTTTCACCTCACCCTCACACACTTAGCACTACTGCAAACCTCATACCCACATCTCATTGCTTGCATTCACTGCCAGCTATTCAACCATAACAACCACATCACCCAAACACATTGGAACACACTCTCTGACACATTTGCCTCTCCCTTGCAGAACAAGATGGAGGATAACCGAAAGTAGCTGCAGCTAACCGGTGGGGAACAGATCCAGCAGAATTGCCTTACCCCCATGGAGGAGCCAGTGCTCACCGTCATTGGAGCAGCCACGACTGAGGCCAGAGGTGGGGCTGAAACCATGGAAGGTGACGGCATGCTCATACCGAATCCTCCTTCTCACGTCCCACTTCCTCCTCATCCCACAATCCCTTCAGATTTACAAAGTACAGATGCTGTAAACATGCACCTCTTGCTTTCCCCCTGCACTCACCACAACATGACCCTTGTGCCTTTCTCCTTTCAGATACTCACGGACTGCAACCTGATCAGGTAGTGGTGAAAGAGCAAGAAATGGAAGAGGAGGAAGATAGTGGTGAAGAGAAACGGCATCTTGCGATCTCACTTGCAGCTGTCAGCTCAGATATTAACATTACAGGTACTTTAGAGAATATCTGAGAGGTGGGTTTGCATGTGGTGAGATGCTGGGCATGAGTGGCTTGCAGAAAAGCAGTGGACAAGGGTAGCACAGGTGTCAACTTGCTGGAGGGCATGGCTGCACATGTGTTTTGCTGCAGAGTATTCAGATGAGGACTTCTATGGTGTGGCCTACAGAAGAACACTGATAGATACTGAAATACTTGGTGTATTAGCAGGCTTGACAGAAATCCTACTGTCCATGTCAAGGATCATGGAGGAGCCCAGAACCAACTTGGCACAGGGTTTTGCACAGAGTTTGGAGCCCATGCTTTCCAGTGTGGAAGTGGTAGCCAACTTCATTGGCACGTTTGTGGACCAAACCATGACCCTTGTGGCATCTGATTGTCGATATCTCAGTTTCTATTGCAGCACAAGTTGCAGCCTCCCAACCTCTGGGTGCTGCAGTGGAAGATCGGAGTCAAGTTATGCAACGTCAGCTTGCTGTCACACACGAGCAGACTGATTCTATCATGGCTGGGGATACTAGTGTTGAACGGTGCTTGCATGGTGTCACAGCAGCCCAACAATCTGTCCTGCAACACATTACAGAGATTGCTGAGGCACCACCCCAGGGGAGTGGCAGTGGCCTCATGGAGAACAAACTTGTTGTCCTCTCTCAGGCTGACAGCATTCATCCTCCCACTACTGTCACTTCGCCAGTGTCCTTGCTGCCAGCCAGCCAGCCCAGACAACTACCACCCATGGGAGTTAGAGAGGCATTGGATCTGCGAGGAAACAGCCCAGGGTGAGAGACTATAAATCGGGACTGAGGCTCGAGGCCCACACTTACCTGGGAGTCAGAGAGACATTGGATCTGTGAGGAAACAGCCCGGAATAGGAGACTATAAATCAGGACCGAGGATCGAGGCTGACACTTACCTGGGAATCAGAGAGACATCGGATCTGTGAGGAAACAGCCCGGAATAGGAGACTATAAATCAGGACCGAGGATCGAGGCTGACACTTACCTGGGAATCAGAGAGACATTGGATCTGTGAGGAAACAGCCCGGAATAGGAGACTATAAATCGGGAGCGAGGATCGAGGCTGACACTTATCTGGGAGTCAGAGACACATCAGGAGCTCCTTGGAATCAGAGGCACTGATTTGGAAAAAAATCTGTGATATCACAGCAAAGTCATAAGCTGATTGGTTGGTGAGTATGTAGTGTAAGTGTCTGATTGTAAAGAGCTTGACGCATTCAAAACTTTAGGTGGGTTAATAATTGGATTATAGAAAAAAAGTAGAAGAAAGGTGAAAGTTTTTTTTTCTTGAACTCTGAAGAACCTACCTTGTACACACAGAAGGAGCAGATTGCTGAGTAATTTTACTTTCTACTCTCTGGTCTCCAGTTTAAAGTAAATAATCTGAAAGTAAGCTTAAGGCGTGGAAGGACAGCTCGGCTGCATGGAATGGCCATTCTGTGACGTGTGGGGAGTCGTGGACACGTCACGTGGCCCAGACGATCACATGCAGAAAGTGTCTCCAGCTGTAAAAACAAGCTCCTGTGTTTTGGAACTCGAACGGAGGTTGGAGTCGCTGTGGTGCATCCATGAAGCTGTAAACTATGTGGATAGTATGTTTAACAAGTGGTCACACTGCAGATTAAGAGCGTGCAGGCAGCGAGTGAATGGATGACCATTGGGCAGGCATGTAGTGCAGGAGTCCTCTGAGTCTATCTCACTCACTAACCAGTTTTCCATTTTGGATACTGGTGAGGGCAATGGTTCGTCAGAGGAATATAACAAGAGCCAAGGTTGTGGCACCACAAGTGTCTCAGCTGCACATGTAGGGGCAAAGAACAGTGGTAGGGCAATAGTGGTAGGCAATTCGATAGTTTGGGGAACAGACAGGCAGTTTTGTGGCTGTAGACCATGACTCCAGGATGGTAAGTTGCCTCCCTGGTGCCAGGGTCAAGGATATCATGGAATGGCTGCAGGACATTCTTTTGGAGGAAGGTGAACAGCCAGAAATTGTGGTCCACATTGACACGAGATACATAAGTAGAAAGAGGGATGAAGTCTTGAAAGCAGAATTTAGGGAGGTAGGAAGGAGATTAAAAAGCAGGACATCTAAGGCCATAATCTCAGGATTACTCCCAGTACCATGTGGTAGTGAGTTTAGAAATAGGAAGATAGAGCGAATGAACACGTGACTAGAAAAATGGTGTAGGAAGGAGGGCTTTAGATTCCTGGGCAGTTGGGACCGGTTCAGGGTAGTTGGCACCTCTGCAAGATGGACGGGTTATACCCTAACAGGACTGGGACTAATATCCTGGTGGGGAAATTTGCTAGTGCTGTTGCGGAGGGTTTAAACTAATTTATCAGGGGGTTGGGAATCTGCGAGGAAATGCAGATAGGAGAAAAGCAAAGCTGGTTATGGGAAGTAGAAAAGCTGTGAATGAAAGTGGAAAGCAGCAGAAACAAATGCTAGAACCAACCAGGGTCAAAATACAGAATAGTGTTCAAAAGGCAGAATTAAAGGCACTCTAGCTGACTGCAAGTAGCATTCGCAACAAGGTGAGTTGATGGCACAAGTAGAGTAAACAGGTATGATTGATTTGCCATTACAGAGACGTGGCTGCAGGGTGACCAAGACTGGGAACTGAATATTAAAGGATATTCAACATTTAGGAATGACGGGCAAAAAGGAAAAGGCAGTGTGAAGTGCTGATAATAAGGGATGGGATTAGTGCATTAGTGAGAGAGCATCCTTGATTGGAAGGACAGGATGCAGAACCTGTTTGGATGGAGCTAAGAAACAGAAAAGGGGAACAATTGTTGGTAGTGGTTTGCAGGCCACCAAACAGTAGTGTAAATGTAGGGTGTGGTATAAATCAGGAAATTAGAAGTGTATGTAGCAAGGACAATACAATAATCATGGGTAGGACAATACAATAATCATGGGTGAATTAAATCTGCATATAGACTGGGTAAATCTAGTGAGCACCAATGCTATGGAAGAAGAATTCTTGGAATGTGTCCGAGATGGTTTTTTGGAGCAATATGTTGAGGAACCAACTAGGGAACAGGCTATTTTGGATTTAGTATTATGCATTGAGAAAGAGCTAATTAATAATCTGGAGGTAAAAGAACCTTTAGGGAAAAGTGACCATAGTATGATAGATTTTCCATGAAGTTTGAAAAAATGTAGTTCAATCTGAAATTAGTGTGTTAAATTTAAACAAGGGCAATTATGAAGGTATGAGGGGCAAGCTGGCCATGGTGGATTGGTAAAATACATTAAAAGGTTTGTCGGTAGACAGGCAATGGCTAGCATTTAAAGGATTAATGCATGGTTTTCAAAAAATATTCATTTCGGGCAAAAAAACCCAATAGGGAAAGCGAGTCAGTCTTGGCTAATAAAGGAAGTTAAAGATAATATTAGATCAAAGAGAGAGGCTTATAAAGTTGCCAAAAAGTCATAAGCCAGAGCATTGGGAGAATTCTAGAATCCAGAAAAGGAGGACCAAGAAATTGATAAAGAAAGAGAGAATAGAATATGAATGTAAACTAGCAAGAAAAATAAATACAGATTGTAAAAGTTCCTATGGGTATGTAAAAAGGAAAAAAATAGCAAAGACAAATGTGGGTCCATGACAGGCAGAGACAGGAGAATTTATAATGGGAAATAGATAAATGGCAGAGAAGCTAAATAATTACTTGAGTCTGTCTTATTTATTTAGAGATACAGCACTCAAACAGGCCCTTCGGCCCACTGAGTCTGTGCTGACCATCAACCACCCATTTCTACCAATCCTATCCTAGTTCCATATTTCCACCACATTCCCACCTGTCCCTATATTCCCCTACCACCTACCTATACTCGGGGCAATTTATAATGGCCAATTTACCTTTCAACCTACAAGTCTTTGGGTGTGGGAGGAAACTGGAACACCTGGCAAAAACCCACACAGACACAGGGAGAACTTGCAAACTCCACACAGGCAGTACCCAAAATTGAACCCAGGTCGCTGGAGCTGTGAGGTTGCGGTGCTAGCCACTGCGCCACACATTCCTTGAAATAATTGAGATCCAAGGGGCTAGTGAGAATGAGGAACAATAAGAAATAAGGATTAGTAAAAAAGTAGTATTGGAGAAATTAATGGGATTGAAAGTTGACAAATCCCTGGGACTCAATGAACTTCACCCCAGAGTGTTGAAAAAGATGGCTACAGAGATAGTGGGTGCATTGCTGATCATCTTTCAAAATTCCATAAATTCTGCAACGGTGCCTGCAGATTACAAATATAACCCCACTGTTTCAGAAAGGAGAGAAAAACAGGGAACTACAAACTTGGGCTGAATTTTACTGACCCCCACCCCCCGACCTTGGGGGTTGTGACAGGAGGTCCCGGAAAATGCTTCCAGGAGAGGCCTGCCATGGGCCTCGAGGCCAGGAAGGCTCCGCCCCCTTTTACCAGCAGCGACGAGGCCTCGGTGGTGTCCCTCCCTGCACCCCTGCCGCTCGGCAGAAAAAATATCATTAACTTATGTATATAAATTATACTTATAGAATAATGATTTACCTTACAGTGACAGCCATCCTACGCTAATGTTCCAGCCGGTGGGGATGGAGGATTTGCATTTTTTGGGGGGCATGAAAAATAATGCTGTGATTATTCATTGAGTCGGGGAGGAGAGGGGTTTGGAAGTGTGACTCCATTTTTTCAAATTGTTTCACAAACCTGTGCCTTTAAAAATTTTAATACAATGGAAGGCCCTTTAAAAATGGCACCGGCACCTATGTGGTGGCTCCAGACACTGTTGGCGAGGACGGAGCATGCGCCCCTCGGGGTGGGCGTTCAACCCCCTCCGTGTTAATGAGCCACCGCCTGACGTGGGTAGTAGGGAAAATACCAGAATCTGTTTTAAAGGATGTGTTTACTGGGCACTTAGAAAATAATGGGCTGAGTCAACATGGAGTTACGAAGGGAAAATCATGTTTTACTAGCAGAGTGGATAAGGGAGAACCAGTGGATGTGGTGTATTTGGACTTTCAGAAAGTTTTTGATAAAGTCCCACATAGGTTAGTAAGAAAAATTAAAGTGCATGGGATTGGGGGTAATATACTAGCATGGATTGGGGATTGGTAACAGGCAGAAAATAGAGAGTAGGAATAAATGGGTCATTCTCCAGTTGGCAGGCTGTCACTAGTGGGGTACCGGCGGGATCAATGCTTTGGCCCCAGCTGCTCACAATCTACATCAATGATTTGGATATGGAGAACAATTGTAATATTTCCAAGTCTGCGGATGACAAAACTTGGTGGGAATGTGAGTTGTGAGGAGGATACAAAGAGGCTTCAGGGGATTTGGACAGGCTGAGTGAGTGGGTAGGATCATAGCAGATAGAATATAATGTGGATAAGTGTGAGGATATCCACTTTGGTAGGAGGAACGGAGGTGCAGAGTATTTCTTAAATGATGAGCGATTGGAAAATGTTAATGTCCAAAGGGACCTAGATGTCCCTCTTCATAAGTCATTGAAAGCTAGCATGCAGGTGCAGCAAGCAATTGGGAAGGCAAACGGTATGTTAGCCTTCATCACAAGAGGACTTGAGTACAGGAGTAAAGAAGTCTTGGTTCGGTTGTATTGAACATTGTTCAGGTTGCACCAGGAATATTGTGTGCAGTTCTGGTTCCCTTGCCTGAGGAAGGATATACTTGCCAGAGAGGGAGTGCAGCGGAGGTTCACCAGACTGAGTCCTGGGAAGGTGGGAATGTCCTATGTGGAGAGATGGAGGAGACTGGGCCTGTATTCTCTGGAGTTTAGAATAATGAGAGGCGATCTCATAGAAACTTACAAATTTCTTAAAGGGATAGTCAGGATAGATGCAGAAAGAATGTTCCCCCTGGCTGTGGGGTCTAGAACCAGGGGTCACAATCTCAGAATAAAGGGCAAGCAATTTAGGACTGAGATGAGGAGGAACTTCTGCACTCAGAGGGTGGTGAATCTTTGGAATTCTTTTCCCCAGAAGGTGGTGGAAGCTCAGTCACTAGGCCTGGAGCTGCTTGAGGTTGGCCTGCAAGGCCATCTACATTCTTCTCCACTGAAAGAGCTGGATTTTATGGCTCTCGCCTGGGGATCTTGCTTCCAAGAGCTGCTGGCCAGTCACAGGTCCGGCAGTCCAACAGTATAGGCAGCACCACTGGGAGTAATGGCCACTGCTAACATTGCAGGCCGCAACAGACATCCATGAACCTTGACCCGTGCTCTACCGAGTACTGCAGGCCTCCTTCAGAATGGTTCAGGCAGTAGAAGCGCTGTTTCAACATCCCAATGGTCTGTATATTCACATTTTGTGTGGCAGCGTGGCTTTCATTGTATGCATGCTGCAACATGTGCACCAGAGTCTGAATCATGTTGTCAGCAGATAGCCCTTGTTGCCCAGGAGCCGCCCTCTGGTTTGTGGTGGTGGCTGAAATACAAATGGCACAGCCAACTGCTGCAGAATGAAGGCATCATGACTGCTGTCAGGATACCGGGCATTGACCTGCATGCATCTGGTCACACACCAACTGGATATTGAGGGAGTGAGATCACTTTCAGTTGTGGTATATCTCAGAGTTAACATGCAGTGCCAGCAACGCGACTTGTGTGGAATCAGTGGCACCCTGCACCGTGGGGAAGTTGCAGTCCTCGTGAAGCCACATGTTTGCTCCACCTATTTCTCTCTGGCAAGACAGAATGAAATGCATTCAGCATTCTTGCAATACAGAGGCTCAGTGGCCTCCCTTATGCAAGAGTAGTTGGCACACTGAGAGAAGTTACAAATATTGCCTGCTGCTGCCTGGAAGGAGCCCAACACATAAAGTTCATGGTTACGATCACAGTGACTTCACAGTCACTGGCAATGTCATCCTCACCCTGCTCTGAACTGCAGTTGTGGCTGTAGCTTGTGGCAGATTTCAGTGAGGACCTCCTTGGTGAAGTGAAAACAAGTTTCCCACAGTTCTTCGCTGAGGTTCAGGTGGGAAAATTGCTCCTTGAACAACCTGGGTGGACATGGCCTCCTGCTGAGAGCCCTTCTCCCCCTCCTCCTCCTCCCTCTTCCAGCAGCTTGTCCTGCTCTGTACAGTAAAGCACCACTATTACATTCAGGTACAGTAATAAAAAAAGTACATATATCGCACAGCCATTTACTGTAAGAAAGCATGTTATTAATATATTAGTCAAGTACAGCAATACAGTTGAGTACGAGTATTACAGTCAGATACAGTACTGCAATATAGTACCAGTATTACACAGGCATGCACAGTGACACAGTTTCAATATTATCAAATCAAATACAGTATGATACAATCAAGTAGAGCCATGTACTGTACCATAATTTGAATTAAATTGGGAGTATTAAAGTTAACGAACCTGTTAAGTTGGGAAAACTGGAATTTCATTTGTTACCACAATGAAATTATCAAGGTTTGAGAGACTCTTTAATTCCAGATACAAGGCTCACTCATGTAACATTGACAGTTTGAATTTTATATGTTTATTGCTGTGAACTGGAATTTGGAATCAGCCTGGTTGTTATCAAAAAATCATTGGGTTAGAAACCTCTGACAAGACGATGTTAGAAAGTTTGGAAACAATTGGAAGTTAATCCAAAACGCTGACTTCCTTGCCAGAGACATTTTTATTTGGAGTTTGAGTGGCGCAGTGGTTAACACTGCAGTCTCACAGCTCCAGTGACCTTGGTTCAGTTCTGGGTACTGCCTGTGTGGAGTTTGCAAGTTCTCTCTGTGACCATGTGAGTTTCCACTGGGTGCTCTGGTTTCTTCCCACAGCCAAAAGACTTGCAGGTTGATAGGTCAATTGGCCATTGTAAATTGCCCCTAGTGTAGGTTGGTGGTAGGGAATATGGGAATTAATGTTGGAATAGTATAAGTGGGTGGTTGTTGGTCGGCACAGACTTGGTGGGCTGAAGGACCTATTTCAATGCTGTATCTCTCTATAAGTTGATGATGTTACGAATGATTTTTGCTGTTTTCACTTCCTAAGGATACCAAAAAGAATTGGAAAAAAAACTATTTTAAAATGGAGTTTGATTGTTTTCAATCAGGAAAGTATTTTGAAAAAAGAAGTTACATAAAGCGACAAATCTGAGAATTATTTTTGCTCCATCTGCGTTTTCATTTAATTCACCACACAACTTTTGCATTGCTGAGTGTAAAATTTATATATTGGACATTATTAAATTTTAAGTTTCTAAATCGGCAGATGTATTTGGATAAGTTAACCCATTTGGCTCTGGGGCAGAGCCACAATGGATTCTTTGTGTGTTTTTTTTTTAAACAGGCGACATGAGAATTGATGCCACAGCACGAGAATTTAAGAACTTATCTGCAGACATCAGATTTGGACGAAAGGCTTTACCTTTTCTAAGATTTTTGTCATTTGTTATCTTCCAAGACAAAGTGCATGAGAATAAGGCTCTTTTGGGGAGAAATAAATAGAACATGAATAAAACTTGTCACTCCAACAACACTGTTATTTGAATTTGGGATAATTTTGAGATGCAAAGAGTCCAACGTAATTTTGCAAGTTACTTTTGAGAAACTAAAATGCCATCTAAGAATAAGAACAAACAAAATCTTGTAATGCCTGGGATCAAATGGGAATGTTTGGTTCTCAGGTTTAAAGATATTAGAATATTGTATTGGACTGTAAAGTTCTTCCAGGGCTCAAAAAAATGAAATCGAATTCTAATTAATGGGATTAATTATAATATTGGAAGTTAAGTCGGGCTGGTGCAAGAGCTAATAAGGGAATTTGGGGAACAAATATTAGAAAATTAAAATTCAAACCCTTCAATTAGTATAGTGTATAATTTCCGAGAAGTCCAGTACTTTCCAGTGGAAGTTAAGATGTGTCGATAAGAATTGTAATTGACACTTTTCTCTTGGAAATATTTGTATCCTTGCTTTGGAGTTTTTTTTTAAAGAAAACCACATTTAAATGTCCAGCCACTGCCCGAGGTATCAGAACCATACGGGGGAGATAAGCAAAGGTTTTGTGACAGACACCCCACTTTTTGATCTTTTGATAAGATCACCTGAGAGTTGAGAATGTGTGGCGTGATATTGGGATACCAGTGTAAGAGTGCAGATGTGACTTTTTACATGTGAAGTAATTAACATGCAAAATGCATGGTGGAAATGCACTGACGAACGGTTCTCAAACATGTGCAACTACTTGACAAACAGCATGACATGAAATGGTTAATGTGGCCAGTGGAGTGAGACAACATTTTGAATCATCAAAGCATTGACATGTATTCCATAGAGAAACTGACTTTAAATTAATCAGATAGAATTGTACCTGTCAGAGGGAGTGAAATTAATATAAAGAGGGATATAGAATCTGGATTGCGACAATTAAGATCTAAGTCTAGCATTTAATAAGAATTATCCAGAAGTTGGATGCAGATAAAAGGAGAGCTGGAGAATCTTAAGTCCATGAATGATTGATTGCTTGAATTATATGTATTTATGTGCTCATAGTTGAGAGCATTATTGAGTGACGTGATCTGTAGGTGGGGAAGGTCAGAACAATCAATAGTATTCAGACATACCAGGGGTAGGAGATCAGGTCATGGTCAAGATTTTAAATGAAAAGACAGGATTAGCACCCCGATGGCAAGGGCCCTATGAGGTCCTAATGACAAGGACACTTGCGCACGTGTGGATATAAGAGGAAAGGGTAGTTGAAAATATTGGTCCCAACTTAAACCTTTTAAAGGCGCAAAGGATAATAAGGACTAACCAGTCATGACCGGCGTCCTCTGTGATTTCTCCCAACAGTGTAATGATGAATTGGAGAGATGGAATCATCGCAACCATCCTCTAGGGAACTGTGGCAGCCTGGGAAAAGCCTCTGATAGTTATTAGAAACAACACCTGTTAGCATCCTGGCCAGTACATACAGCTGCCCAAAGGAGGCCATGGAGAGTGGGTAAGGAGACCCAATGTCCGGATATTGGACAGGATGACCGGAGACAGCCATCGGATCATCTCGATTAGTTTGAGGAATGTGATAACACAGGTATCACTGTCCAGACCAGGTCTTACATTCTGCCTGCCAAACCCGTGGTCCTCGTGTAGAGACGACGTAGGCTCTTGGCTGTATGAGCCTGCAGGCTGCATTAACTCCTCTTGTCAGTGTCACATACACAAGTCTAACTTGACCTGTATTACCAGTACGGGTAATGATACGATGTTAAAAACGTTGATGACCCACTGCGAGTGGAGGAGAGAAAATAATAAAGTTTCTGATGACCCTGCCCCAGTAACATACGAATGAGAATTATCAAGAGGGATGTAAATTCAAATCATTAGGAATAGAATAGACTGGGTGGGTATACCAGGTGGGATCCCGGGAATACTTGGTGACCAGTAAGAATACCACCTGACTGATGACAACACGGCAATGTTGTCCAGAATCACAGCATTTCATTGTCTGCTCAGGCAACAGCTTAAAGCCCATCAGTAATAGTTCTGCCATTGTAGTGTCAGTGAATCCTCTGGAAAAGGCCTTCAAGGCAGTCCAAACCTCCCTCACACAATGGTCTTTCCTGACAGATAAAACGGAAGTTTAGAGTGTGGCAACAATCACACTTTCTGTCTGCATATAATTGACTTATTTACTGTTGGAGACTTCCACATAGCTGGTAGGGCTCTCACTGGATACATGTTCAGCCCACGGTGGGACAAAACGCAAAGCATAGATGATGCGCAGGAGAGATAGCCTGGAAGGAAGGCAATAGGTAAGGCCCTGATTATGGCCAATAAATATGTGAAGGAAAGTTACCAGGCAGTAACCAGTGGGAGAGTACAAATACACCAGGCAACAGAGAAAGCCAGGAAGCTGGAGGATTCAGCACAAGGCAGTGAAACAATAGCAAGAATGCGGTACGAGTAGTGGGACAGAGAGAGATATGTGGCAGCAGGTGCATCCATTGTAGTGTTGCTAATCAGCCTGTGTATCTGCTGTTCCCAGAGACTGATGATGTCTCAAGCAGAGCTAATGGTAATGCTGGCCACCAAAAGATACAATCCAATGCCCACAGGGTCACGCACCTACTTACGGGGGGCAACCTCAGAGAGGTAATAATGATGTAATGTAGGTAGAATCAGTCCCAGGCTCAGCCTAGATCACTAAGACCTCAGTAAGGCCATAAGAGGACCTCAGGAAGGGATTTGAAGTTTGTCGAGTCCCAGATCCTCAGATTGTTCGACAGGTGGAGGATTCAGGGAATGACCACCTGGGCCACCTGGGCCAGATCGTATCTGACCAGGGGTCAAAAGTGGGGTCTAAAGTAGGGAATCATGGAATGTTGAAAACTGCCAACATTGTACATAATGTGTAACCTCAACCTGTTTTTCAGAAGTGTGAAGCAATGGGCCATGTGAAGATATAATTAAAGTGAGACATGACTGGGGAAGGAACAAGAACGAAGAAGGAAATTGAACGATCAAACCACAAACTGATGGCCTTGGAACGGTTAGATGATTAAAAAATAGCTGATATGTAGAAACAAAGTATGTTGGAATAAGCAGCTGGCCAAGTGAATATGTGAAAATAGTTGACGCAGAGAATGTCACGTGAAGTTAAAGTATAAGTATGTGAATTGAACAAAGGAGTTTTGAGTTGCCTCTTGGATCTCACTGAGAAATGTACTCCCCTGTATGCATACTTGTATCTCTGAATAAATTTTCCTTAGTTCACCTACAGCCGTCTCGTGTGAAGTGCTTTCAAGAATACTCCACAACACACGCACACAAGAAAAGATGGAGAGTAGAGGGTAGTGTGCAATATTGATTCCAATTGTAAAGAGTTCAGTCTTTAAAAAAAAGCTTTAGAAGTTTTTTTGTGAGGAAATCTTTCATCCGTACAGGTCTGAATGTTCATTGTCTTGAAAAGGATGAAGTGTCATAGGCTCCTTGTGGTTAAGCCTCAGTCTGAAGTTGGTGGTGGGAAATCCTGGTTCCCCTTGCAATTTTTCTGCTGCAGTCATTAAAAGATGTTATCACTGAGGCTTCTGCTTAGTTGGCACTGTCTCATAGCTGGTCTGCCTGGAAAAGACCTTCTTTGGCTGCTCATTGGCTGTTCTCTATCTCTCTCTCTCCAGAGAAATACCTTTTAAGGGAGAAACTCACCAGGTTGGGGTGTCGGTCAGGTGACTAAGGGCTCTGTCCCCTGGGGTGATTTATACAATGTTCCAGGACATGGGAACCAATTGTTACATGATGGTGTCTAAATATGGTCCATTTTGATAAATAGGTGTTCGTACCTATAATTTTGGCCTTGGCTTTGGAGTCAATCTGTCTGCAAACATCTTTGTTAGCTCCATGCCTGTCGATAGGAGTTGTTAGCATGGAATGGGCTGTTTTTTCTATTTCAATGTGCTTTCCCCAAAGCTAATTCAGATGTGGATAATGGGTTTAATCTTCAATAGACATACATGTTTATTGACAATACAGGAGGGGTCACTTGACCTTTACTCCATTTTGTCTGCGGCACGAAGGTGTCCATTTTTTGTAGCTCGGTTCAACAGTTGAGTTTTATTTCATAATTCTTCCAGTTCATTTAATAATTCACCACTTCCCTTCGTGGCATGACAACTCCTAGATATAAATTCCAGTGCTTTGTTAGAATTTTTAATATCTTTACTGACCTACGATGCTGCATTTAATCATTTGTTCACTTGTATCCTCAGATCACTTTTCTCTTCTGCCCCATTCACTTTCTTATTTTCAAAGGAAAGACGATATTTCTATTTTTCCTATCATAGTGCATTATCTCACATTTATCTGTCATATTTCATTTGCCAATGACCACATGCAAATACTGCTGGACCAAGTCTCTGGATTTTCTTGCTTACCGGTGTTTTCCCTGCCAGTGCCTGGTACTGTCAACAGCAGGTGATAGGAAGCTCTGGAAGGTAGTGGTAGTTCCTCGAGGGTGGTGGTAGCCCTGGAAATTGGCAGTAGGCACTGGTGAGTGGCAGTAGAATGCCCATGCAGCTGGATGGAGGGAGAGGAGTTATTAGTGGTCTCATCTCCCTTCCTGTCGATCTCAATTACTAATCTTTTAAGGCTTTAGGATTAGACTGAGGCTAAAAATGAATTCCATTCCTCCCTTTCTGTGCTCTTCTGTTCCCTTTAAATACCCCCATTCTCTCAAAATCCCCTTTTCCTCAGGTGCTGTGGTGACAGTCTCATTGGAGAAATTCCAGAATTTTCTGGCTTTGCAGCATAGGCCTCCCTCTTGGTGGCAAGGATCACTGTAGGAGATTTACTTGCACAGCGAATGAGCTCTGACCATGAAATCAGGTTGGGGGTTAATTCAAGGTCAAAGTGCCGAGCAGAAGTCTTGTCTCCCCAGTATCCAACATCAAGAAAATACAGGCCTTAGTGTCAAATCTCAAAGTTACAGGATTGAAAGTCATGGCTCATAGAGGAAGAACAATGTATATTGATCCAATGATGTATTAAAGTAAAAGAGAACAATACTGAGCTCCGGAAATAGATGAATATCTGATCCAAGATCACTCCAAATGAACAAAGAGTTCCAGTTATTGGGAACGCTGAGGAATGTAAAATCCATCTGAATGATCTGTCACAATTGCAGATGGCCAAGAATAAATTGTGTAGAAATGAAAGCCAAGGGTGGAAGTATAACATGCAGAAAATTATAACTTGCTAAAAGGAGAAAGATGCAAAGTTTTACACTAATATAAGAAGTGGAGACCACAGAGCTGATTCTACAATGCATTCTCTTGAGAGGTGGATTTGGACTTCATACTTGCTGGCTGTCTATCTTTTGGGAAAAACTTCAGAACATGTCAGTAACCGCATATAAAAATCAACGACTGATCCCCAGCCAGCAGCTCAGTGAGGTCCTCCAATGAGCAGCTGAACAATGCAGTCCAGAAAGGTCTCAAGTTCAACCCCTGGTCTATAAAGAGATAGTGATGGAGACTCTCCAATTGACCTCAGTACCCATAGGTTTGGGAGGGGAAAACTGGCTGGGATTCCTGTTTCTGATCTCTCCAGCGGTGCTGACTAGATCTGCTTGAATGTGGTGGCTGGACAATAACAGATTCGCGTTTGTGAGGCCGTGCAGACAAGGGAGGAATGGAATTCATTTTTATGGGCGGCACAGTGACGCAGTGGTTAGCACCGCAGCCTCACAGCACCAGAGACCCGGGTTCGATTCTGGGTACTGCCTGTGCGGAGTTTGCAAGTTCTCCCTGTGTCTGCGTGGGTTTCCACCGCCAAACGACTTGCAGGTTGATAGGTAAATTGGCCATTGTAAATTGCCCCTAGTGTAGGTAGTTGGTAGGAGAATGGTGGGGATGTGGTAGAGAATATGGGGTTAGTGTAGGGTTAGTATAAATGGGTGTTGTTGGTCTGCACAGACTCGGTGGGCCGAAGGGCCTGTTTCAGTGCTGTATCTCTAAATAAATAAATAAAGTCCCAAATTTGGGCAAAGAATGTACAGGGAGGAATAAAAACAGAAACTGCTGGAAACACTCAGCAGTTCTGGCAGCATCTGTGAGGAGAGAAACAGAGTTAACATTTCAGGTCTGTGATCTTTCATCTGAACTCGGTCCAGATCGTGTCTGCATTGTTCACTCAAGAAAAAACAAGCACGAAGCAGCAAGATGGACTCTGCATTAACGTTATTTCAAGGGTTAGGCACCCTGATTGCAGGTAAGGTCGTTTTTTTGCAACTTTTCCGTTGCAAAATGTCTGGAAGTACTCTGGAGTATTTTTGAGAGTTCTTGGATTTACTAGAGAGTGTTGCTGCATCCTCATGGTGAGGGACAGGAGGGCAGAGAATGAGGTGACCTTTCCACAGAGTCATAGAATTATACAGGACAGAAACAGGCCCTTCGGCCCATCTTGTCCATGCCAACCATCAAGCACCGAACTATTCTAATCCCATTTTCCAGCACTTGGCTCATAGCCTTAAATGCTATGGCGTTTCAAGTGTTCATCTAAATACTTCTTAAATGTTGTGAGGGTTCCTGCCTCTACCACTCCTTCAGGCAGTCTGTTCCAAATTCCAATTTTCCTCAAATCCCCTCTAAACCTCCTGCCCCTTACGTTAAATCTATGCTCCCTGGTTATTGATCCCTCTGCTAAGGGAAACATTTTTTTCCCCATCTAACCTATCAATGCCCCTCATAATTTTCTATACCTCAGTCATGTCCCCTGTCAGCCTTCTCTGCTCTAAGGAAAACAACCCTCGCCTTTTCAGTCTCTCTTCATAGCTGAAATGCTCCAGCCCAGGCAACATCCTGGTGAATCTCCTCTGCACCCTCTCCAGTGCAATCACATCCTTCCTGTAATGTGGTGCCCAGAACTGTACACAGTACTTCAGCTGTGGCCTAACTAGCATTTTATACAGCTCCATCATAACCTCCCTGCTCTTATATTCTCTGCCTCGGCTGATAAAAGCAAGTGTCCCATATGCCTTCCTAACCACCTTATCTAACTGTGCTGCTGCCTTCAGTGATCTATAGACAAGTACACCGAGATCCCTCTGACTTTCTGTACTTCCTAGGGTCCTCCCATCCATTGTATATTCCCTTACCTTGTTAGTCCACCCAAAATGCATCACCTCACACTTCTCAGGATTAAATTCCATTTGCCACTGCTCTGCCCATCTTACCAGCCCATCTATATCGTCCCATAATCTAAGGCTTTCCTCCTCACTATTTACGACACCACCAATTTTAATGTCATCTGCGAACTTCCTTAGCATACCTCCTATATTCACGTCTAAATCGTTAATGTACACTACAAACAGCAAGGGTCCCAGCACCGATCCCTGAGGTACACCACTGGTCACAGGCTTCGACTCACAAAAACAACCCTCTGCCTCCTGCCACGAAGCCAATTTTGGATCCACATTGTCAATGTTCTCCATGATGCCAGATGCCAAGGGCCCCATTGCAGTCAATCCATAGGGCTCAGGAGATGCAGGCGTCTTATTCTGCCACTGGATTTGCCCATGCTCCATTCTATTGTGTACTACCTTGTCTTGCAAGAGAGAGGTCAGAATGTCACTGCTTGTGTAGCACTGTATTTGGGTGATGTGTCTGCCATAGCTGAATAGCTGGAGATATGTGAAGGCAGTGAGAGGTGGGTGTGAGGCTGGCAGCATTGTTAGGTGTGTGAAGGTTGTGGTGGAATATCTGATTATTAGACCTGAGTCCTGAGTGCCAGCGAATGTTGTCAGATGAGTGATGGGGATGCATTGAGCAGCGTGAAGTGTTGATGGTGTGGTGGGTCGGAGATTTCATGTGCTGACCAACTGCATGAGCTCATTAGACTTCTTGCGACGCTGCTATCAGGTCCTTGGGTCCAGACTCTGAGAGTTGACCTTTCTGGCCACCAGCTCCCACTTCCATCTGAGGGGTGTCCTTGAGGGTCTCCTAGCTCCCTGCAGAACCACGGAATCTCTCCTCCTTCTCACCTGCTCCACTAATGCTTCCAGCACTGCATCTGTCACTCTGGAATCCTCTGTCTACCCTGGTGTTTACGTTATACTAATTTGCATTGCACAAAAATAATGATGCAGCTTTCCTTTAAGAGGGACAGACTGCCTTTAAGAAGAGTAAGCTGGCTGGGCAATGTGACCTACAAACAATGCTGCTGGGCCCTCCTGCTGTGTGTAGGGGCCACAGGCAGTGTTCAGGATCAGACATCAAAGCGGAAACTGCTCAGGCCAATGCCATAATCTTTCAGTTGAGGTGGCGACATGATGCTTGTGTTGTCCACCTTGAACTGAATGGACGCAGACAGGTCACAAGTCATGACCTCCATGTCCAAAACTTGGGGCTAACCAAATTCTAGCCCCATATGTTCTACCAAAGTGCCCCAGACAACTCGTGCAAACACGCAGCTGCTATGTGACTCATTTGATGGCCAACATGGAACATAGCAACATGAAAGGGATATGTGCAAGAAAGAAGATAATGTGAAACAGCAACATAGCCCATTGAAATGAGTATGACGGAACCTTAGCAAAGGCCAGCAGTGGGCAAAGTTCCCTGCATTTTCATTTATACCAAGTTTATAGTTCGAAGCAATAAAGTTCAGCAAGACAATCCAGATCGACACGTCTCCCTCTGCCTGCTCCGACACTCAGGTCACAGACACCACCTCCCCCAATGCTGCTCTGGCTGTACACTTTGTTTCCAGGTGACCCTGTCTTCCATGTAGACCCAGCCTTTTGAAACAGGCGGCCGTTTAAGTACCAAATCTGAAATACCAAGCCTAAGGGGTGTGACTACCTCCTGGAACAAAGTGTCCAGGTAACTTTCCCCCACTCCCTGATGCCTCGCAGTGTCTGAGTCTCGAACTCCAGCTCGTCAACTCTGAGCTGAAGTTCCTCGAGCTGCAGACACTTACTGCAGATGTGGTTGCAGTGAATCACACTGGCATCCACCAGCTTCCACTTGCTACAGCTGCAACACATCACCTGCCCTGACATCTCGATTGTGTTTCAAGTTTAAAAATATTACTGAATGATAATTTGTAGTTATATTAATTTGTTTAACTCATTAAGCTACAAGTTTATACATTACTTATATTTCCCCAGTACCAGTTTACACTGCCCCATTTTAGAAAGAAGAAAAATACTTTTTTTTATTCTATCACGGGATGTGGGTGTCGCTGGCTCAGCCAGCATTTATTGCCCATCCCTAATTGCCCTTGAGAAGATGGTGGTAAGCCTCCTTCTTGAACCGCTGCAGTCTTTGTGGTGTATGTACACCCACAGTGCTGTTGTAAAGGGAGTTCCAGAATTTTGACCCAGTAACAGTGAAGCAACAGCAATATAGTTCTAAGTCAGGATGGTGTGTGCCTTGGAGGGGAACTTGCAGGTGGTGGTGTTCCCATGCATCTGCTGTCCTTATCCTTCTAGGTGATATAGATTGTAGATTTGGAAGGTGCTGTCAAAGGAGCCTTGGTGCTTTGCTGCAGTGCATCTTGTAGATGGTACATACAGCTGCCAGTGTGCGTCAGTGGTGGAGGGAGTGAATGTTTGTGGATGGGGTGCCAATCAAGTGGGCTGCTTTGTCCTGGATGGTGTCAAGCTTCTTAATTGTTGTTGGAGCTGCTCTCATCCAGGCAATTGGAGGGTATTCCATCACACTCCTGACATATGCCTTGTATATGGTGGAGAGCCTTTACGGAGTCAGGAGGTGAGTTACTCACTGCAGAATTCCTAGCCTCTGACATGTTCTTGTAGCCATAGTATTTCTGTGGCTGGTGCAGTTCATTTTCTGGTCAATGGTAACCCCCAGGATGTTGATTGTGGGGGATTTTGTGAGAGTAATACCATTGAATGTCAAGGGAAGATGGTTAGATTCTCTCTTGTTTGATGTGATCAGTACCTAGCACTTGTGTGGCGCAAATGTAACTTGCCACTTATCAGCACAAGCCTGAATGTTGTCCAGGTACTGCTTCAGTCTCTGAGGAGTCACGAATGGTGTTGAATATTGTTCAATCGTCAGCAAACATCTTCACTTCTGACCTTAAAGTGGAGGAAAGGTCATTGATGAAAGAGCTGAAGATGGTTGGGCCTAGGACACTACCCTGAGGAACTCCTGCAGTGATATCCTAGGACTGAGATGATTGACCTCCAACAACCACAACCATCTTCCTTTATGCTCGGTCTGAATCTAACCGGTGGAGAGTTTTTCCACTGATTCCCATTGACTCCAGTTTTACGAGGGCTCTTTGATGCCATA
Organism: Heterodontus francisci; assembly: GCF_036365525.1. Taxonomy (NCBI): domain Eukaryota; kingdom Metazoa; phylum Chordata; class Chondrichthyes; order Heterodontiformes; family Heterodontidae; genus Heterodontus; species Heterodontus francisci. The sequence continues at coordinate 116,970,981 of NC_090378.1, forward strand.
CTCGGTCAATAGTGTCAAAGGCAGTCACTCTCACCTCACCTCTGGAGTTTAGCTCTTTTGTCCATGTTTCAATCAAGGCTGTAATGAGGTCAAGAGCTGAGTGGCCCTGGCAGAACCCAAACTGAGTGTCAGTGAGCAGGTTATTGCTGAGCAAGTGCCACTTGATAGCACTGTCGACGACCCCTTCCATCACTTTGCTGATGATCGTGAGTAAACTGATAGGGCAGTAATTGGTTGGGTTGAATTTGTCCTGCTTTTTGTGAACAGGACACACCTGGCCAATTTTCCACATTGTCGGATAGATGCCAGTGCTGTAGCTGTTCTGGAATAGCTTTGTTAGGGGCGCTGATTGTTCTGGAGCACAAGTCTTCAGTTCTATTGCCGAAATGTTGTCAGGGCCCATAGCCTTTGCTCTATCCAGTGCCTTCAGTCGTTTCTTGATATCACATGAAGTGAATCAAATTGGCTGAAGACTGGCATCTATGGTGTTCAGGACCTCAGGAAGAGGCCAAGATGAATCATTGACTTCTAGCTGAAGATGGATGCAAATGTTTCAGCCTTGTCTTGCACACAGAGGTGCTGGGCTCCCCCATAGTTGAGGATGGGGATGTTTGTGGAGCCTGTGACAGACCTTTAATTATTTTTCTTCTCAGATTAAAAACAGTGTGCGTGCCTTTAAGACGCTGTTAACAACAGTGCACCTCCAAGGGAGAGAATGTTTTAGAATTCCTGGAGACACAGTGCACCAGCTGCATTTTTGTTAAAATGGGCAACAGCAGGAGAGAGAAAGGTCACATGGTAATGTTTCCATTTTAACTGTGTGTGAAACTGGCAGAAACCGGCTGAGACCAGTTAGTTTTTGAGAGACTTTCCAGTGAGGCGATCTGAAGAAAAGGAGCTGTATTATTTTCTCTCAGAAAAATTCTACAAGGTGCTACAAGCCACGTTCATTCCTGAGTAAAGAAGAAAAGCTTTTCTTCCTCAATAAATTATTTGTATTGCTGTGCTCATCGTTCAAAGAACTGTTTAATGCGTGCTACAGCCGAAGAGTTGAATGCCTATCTTCTGAAGGACTGTTTTCACCAGATCCATGTGAAGACCGCAAATGACCTTTGACTATTTTCACTTTAGAAGACCTCATCCACCAGGAACATAATCCACAAACACTTTCTTATTTTATTTATACTTAAGAGACAGCTAATTTTTAAAAATTCCACTTTAATAAAAAAAACAGTTAACTATTGTTACTTCTGAGTACATGTGTGTGAATGTGGGAGTTAGATTAATATAAGTTATAAGGTCTTTAGAATAGGTTTATCTTAATAGTGTTTAAGATTGCATTTTAATAAATAGTTAATTTATTGTTGTCTAAACATGTCTGGTTTGGTCTGTTTCATTCTGGGGTTACTGTTTAATTTGGCAGTTTTCCGATTGGGTGTGAAAGCTTAATAATATGCTGCGACCTGCGGAGTGACGGGACTGAATTAACAGTGTGTTGCTCCCACTACAGTTGTAACAAGCCTCCTCGCCCAGTTAGTTGTTTAATTGTCCACCGTCATTCACGAGTAGATATGGCAGCACTGCAGAGCTTAGATCTGATCCTTTGCTTGTGGGATCATTTATCTCTATCACATGCTGCTTCTGCTGTTCGACACGCCTGAACTCCTGGCTCCATAGCATTGGACGGGCTGCAGTCTCAGCAGTGGCCACCGCTACCAGTGGAGCTGCTGGGACTGAGAGCTGCCGGCCCACTGATTGGTCGGCAAGTTACTGAGGCAGGATCTCCTCCCTCAAGTGGGTGGAAGTCCTGCCTCGGAACAATTAAATCCCAGGGACCCGTAAAATGCAGGTCGGATCCCCGGGCTATGCGTAAAAGTCAGTGGTGAAGTCTCGCCCGCCTACGGTAAAATCCAGCCCATTGAGTGAATCTCACACACTACTGCTTTGTTGAGCCGCGTTAAATCCACACATATTCGCAGAGTTTCATTTGGCTTCAGGACAGGAACCATGGCTAATCACCAGTTCATTGGTTGCCTTACCAGAGAGATAATGCCCATTCTTGTCACCTCCTCCAATTGTTTTTGGGCTTTGTTTAATAAGGGATGAGGTATTCCTCTTTGTGTGAAGATACACACTGATTTGTCCCCTTCCTTCAGAGTGATCCTGTACTCCGTCTTTAGTTTTCTGAGCCCTTTGAGCAGCTTCAGGAATTCTGTTTGAAAGGAATTGTTAGCCTTTGTTTGCTTGACTTTGGCTACATTTTTAATCAACTGCAGTTGTAAGCAGACATTCCTGCTTAGTAAAGAAATGCTTGATTGTGCAAGAAATGCAAGTTCTCTACCAGTTGTCTGCCGCTATGCTGAAGAGTTTCTTGGAGTTTGCCTTTTACTCACAGTTATGTCCTGCCAGGACCGTGCAATTGTATATCTGTCAGTTGCAGGTAATGTCTCTTCACCCAAGGATCTTGGTCAGACAATACCATGACACTCGCCCCTATGTCAAGCTTAAACTTCATGAGGCGTCCATTCACAGAGATGTCTGCTGTCCAGAAATCTTGGTCTGGATTATTGATTTCTCCCAAGAGCTCTCCTGGTACTTGCCCTTGTGGATATTGCTGTACTTGATTCACTGTTGTTTGTGTGAAGGTTTTCTGCTTTGTACTTTTAAGTGCAGAGATTTTGCTGTGGCACATCTTCCCATAATTAAAACACTCAGCTTTACTTGCTGGGCACTGCTCTCGTCTGTGGGTCTTCTTGGCTCCACAACATTGACAAGGTTTTCCTGTGTCATGCACCTTCTCACCTGGATGTTTTTTTCTGTTCCTCAAAGGTTTTCCCTGGCTTTGGCTTCACCAGTTGTTTGGGAATTGGACTCCTTCTCATCCACAGCTTGTCTTCAGCTCGTAGAATGTCCCTATTCTGTTTCTGAACCTCAGCTTGTCTTATAATTTGAATGGCCTTTTCCAGTGTAAGGTCTTCCTTGGATTGCAACAGGTCTGACAAGGATTCATCCGCTGTGCCGATGACTATCCTGTCTCTGATTAGTTCTGCTTTTCATTCACTGTGTTCACAACCTCTGACAATTTATACAGGTCATTAATATAGGAATCTACAGACTCTCCAATCATCTGCACCCACTTATTAAATTTGGCTCTTTTCAAAATTTCATTGGTAGGCAGATTAAAATATTTATCAAAGGCTTGGAGTACTTTTTGAATTTATCAGAAGCCTCATTGATCCCTTGTCGGACAGTTACATTGTCTGCTATTGCACCTACTGAATATAGGAGGGTGTTCACTTGCTCCATTTCAGATTTGGTCTGGAGTTGAGAAGCAATTCTGAATATTAAGAACCTTATTCTCTATATTAGCCAATTTTGGACCTGATTGAGACCTTCTTGGTTCTGGAAACTCTCAGGCATTCCCAATTTTGGATCCATATTGCTTCCTTTCGTTTTTTAGACTTTGCTAAGGTGGTCCTTGGCTCGAGGTGTTTGCGTTCTGTTTGGGGCTTTCCCACGCTCTCCGACCTTTCACGCACTTTCTGACAAATACCAAGCTTTTTTCCCTTGGTGAGGCTGAGCAATGGCTGCCACTGTACTCGCCTCTCGTCGCCGATTCGACTGAGATCGCTTTCTGCACCTGATTTTTTTCCCAGTGCACCGTTTAAACAAATGGCCAATTTCACTGTCCCACCGATCCTGGATCGTCGTCTGGCATGAAGACTCAGACCCAACCGCTGGATGTGCTGGATGTACTGTCGCAGAGCCTCCCATTGCTGTGGTGTGGTCTCCAGAGCCTCTTCACAGCCTCTTCTGCCAGTAAGTCATTTTCTTACTGTACTGGACCAGTATTTATCTTTAAATTTCTCTGCTTTACCCCTGGTGTTCCTTCCAAAGGTAAGGAGATCTTCAAATTCTCCTATAATAATAGCAAAATACTGCAGATGCTGGAAATCTGAAATAAAAACAAGAAATGCTGCAACCACTCAGCAGGTCTGGCAGCATCTGTGGAAAGAGAAGCAGAGGTAACGTTTCGGGTCACTGACCCTTCTTCAAATTCTCCTGATCCCTTTCACAGCAGCCACCATATTGAGTTGTCGTGTTTGTATTAGTAGTGTTTAAGGGCGTTCTACAGAAAGTCTTCAATTCCGGTAAAGGTTAACAATAACTCTTTATTATTCACAGTTACTATATACACTCTCCACAAGCCACTTAAACTAGTATCCTTCGTGCTGCTATACCTTCTCCTTCTCAAGTCTATCTCATGTGACTGTTACATCATCACTTGCACAGTGGGAGGGGTCTCATTGTCTTTGGTATTAACTCTTTACATCCTTATACTACACCTCGGTTGATGCTGGAGGTCTGTCCAGTTTCATTCCTTTTAGACTTTTTTCTTGTGATTTGGTACAACTGAATGGCTTGCCAGGCCATTTCAGAGGGCATTTAAGAGTCAACCACATTGCTGTGGGTCTGGAGTCATACATAGGCCAGACCAGATAAGGACAGCAGATTTCCTTCCCTAAAGGACATTAGTGAACCAGATGGGTTTTTATGACAATCTACAATGGTTTCATAGTCACCATTACCGAGAACATACGGACATACAAATTCAGAGCAGGAGTAGACCACTCGACCCCTCGAACCTGCTCCGCCATTCAATAAGTTCATGGCTGAACTGATTACTCCACATTTCCACCTACCCCCGATAACCTTCCACCCCCTTGCTTATCAAGAATCTATCTACCTCTTCCGTAAAAATATTCAAAGACTCTGCTTCCACTGCCTTTTGAGGAAGAGAATTCCAAAGACTCACGATCCTCTGAGAGAAAAGATTTCTCCTCATCTCTGACCCCTAGTTCGAGATTCTTCCACAAGGGAAAACATCCTTTCCACATCCACCCTGTCAAGACCCCCCAGGATCTTTTATGTTTCAATCAAGTCGCCTCTTACTTTTCTAAATTCCAGCGGATACAACCTAGCCTGTCCAATCTTTCCTCGTAAGACAGGCCACCCATTCCAGGTATCAGTCTAGTAAACCTTCTCTGTACTGCCTCCAAAGCATTTACATCCTTCCTTAAATAAAGAGACCAATACTGTACACAGTACTCCAGATGTGGTTTCACCAATGTCCTGTATAGCTGAAGCATAACCTCCCTACTTTTGTATTCAATTCCCCTTGTGATAAATGATAACATTCTATTAGCTTTCCTAATGACGTGCTGTATCTGCATACTAACTTTTGCGATTCATTGACTCATGCACTAGGACACCCAGATTCCTCTGCATCTCAGAGCTCTGCAATCTCTCACAATTTAGATAATATGCTTCTGTTTTATTCTTCCTGCCAAAGTGGACAATTTCCCACTTTCCCACATTATACTCCATTTCCCAGGTCTTTGTCCACTCACTTAACCGATCTGTATTTCTTTGTAGCCTCCTTATGTCCTTTTCACAAGTTACTTTCCTACCTATCTTTCTGTCCTCAGCAAATTTAGCGACCATACCTTCATCTAAGTCATTTATATAAATTGTAAAAAGTTGAGGCCCCCAGCACAGATCTCTGTGGCACACCACCTGTTACATCTTGCCAACCAGAAAATGACCCATTTATGCCTACTGTCTGTTTGCTGTTAGCTAACCAATCTTCTATCCATGCCAATATGTTACCCCCTACACCATGAGCTTTTATTTTCTGCAATAACCTTTGATGTAGCACCTTATCAAATGCCTTCTGGGAATCCAAGTACAATACATCCACTGGTTCCCCTTTATCCACAGCACATGTAACTCCCTCAAAGAACTCCAATAACTTGGTTAAACATGATTTCCCTTTCACAAAACCATGTTGAGTCTTCCTGATTACCTTGAATTTTTCTAAATACCCTGCTATAACATCTTTAATAATAACTTCAAACATATTCCCTAAGACAGATGTTAAGCTAACTGGCCTGTAGTTTCCTGCTTTCTGTCTCCCTCCCTTTTTGAATAAAGGAGTTACATTTGCTATTTTCCAATCTAAAGGAACCTTCCCTGAATCTCGGGAATTTTGGAAAATTAAAACTAACGCATCAACTATCTCACGAGCCACTTCTTCTTATACCCTAAGATGAAGTCCATCAGGACCTGGGGACTTGTCATCCCGCAGCTTCAACAATTTGTTCAGTACCACGTCCCTGATGATTGTAATTTTCTTGAGTTCCTCCCTCCCTTCCATTTCCTGACTTACAGCTAATACTAGGATGTTACGTGTATACTCATTAGTGAAGACTGATACAAAATATATTTTCAATTCATCTGCCATCTCCTTATTATCCATCAATAATTCCCTAGACTCACTTTTTATAGGACCAATGCTCACTTTGTTAACTTTTTTCTTTTTAATATATTTATAGATGCTCTTACTATCTATCTTTATATTTCTAGCTAGCTTTCTCTCGTACTCTAACTTTACCTTCCTTATCAATCTTTTAGTCCTTCTTTGCTGTTTTTTATAGTCTGTCCAATCTTCTGGCCTGCCTCCCATCTTTGCACAATTTTAGGCTTTTTCTTTAAGTTTTATATATCTTTAACTGTTTTACTTAACCACGAATGGCGGGTCCCACCCTTGGAATTTTTCTGTCTCGTTGAAATGTACCTATTCTGCATATTCTGAAATATCCCCTTAAAAGTCTGCCACTGCATCTCTATTGACCTATCCCTAAACCTACTTTGCTAGTTCACTTCAGCTCGCTCTGCTTTCATTCCCTCATAATTGCCCTTATTTAAGTTTAAAATACTAGTCTTGGACCCACTCTTCTCTCCTTCAAACTGAATGTAAAATTCAATCATATTCTGATCGCTGCTACCTAGGGGCACTTTAACTATAAGGTCATTAATTATTCCTATCTCATTCCACAATACCAGGTCTAGTATAGCCTGCTCTCTGGTTGGATCCTGAACGTATTGTTCCAAGAAATTATCCCAAAATCATTCCATGTACTCATCTAGGCTACCTCTGCCCATCTGATTTTTCCAGTCTATATGTAGGTTAAAATCCCCCACAATTATCACTATACCTTTCTGACAAGCTGCCATTATTTCTTCCTTTATACCCTTTCCCACAGTGTAGTTAATGTTAGGTAGCCTGTGCACCACTCCCACATGTGACTTCTTGTCTTTATGATTTCTCATCTCTACCCAAACTGCTTCATCATCCTGGTCTCCTGAACTTAGGTCATCCCTCTCTATTGCGCTAATGCCATCATTAATTAACAGAGCTACCCCTCCACCGTTTCCTAGCTTCCTGTCCTTCCTAAATGCCAGATATCCTTCAATATTCAGGTCCCAATCAATGTCGTCCTGTAGCCTGTAATGGCTATCTTCCTTGGCCTCCTTGTCTCGGGAGACAATGGGTAAGCGCCTGGAGGTGGTCAGTGGTTTGTAAAGCAGCGCCTGGAGTAGCTATAAAGACCAATTCTAGAGTGACAGACTCTTCCACAGGTGCTGCAGAAAAAATTGGTTGTCGAGGCTGTTACACAATTGGCTCTCTCCTTGCGCTTCTGTCTTTTTTCCTGCCAACTGCTAAGTCTCTTTGACTCGCCACACTTTAGCCCCGCCTTTATGGCTGCCCGCCAGCTCTGGCGATCGCTGGCAACTGACCCCCACGACTTGTGATCAATATCACAGGACTTCATGTCGCGTTTGCAGACGTCTTTAAAGCGGAGACATGGACGGCCGGAGGGTCTGATACCAGTGGCGAGCTCGCTGTGCAATGTGTCCTTGGGGATCCTGCCATCTTCCATGCGGCTCACATGGCCAAGCCATCTCAAGCGCCGCTGACTCAGTAGTGTGTATAAGCTGGGGATGTTGGCCGCCTCGAGGACTTCTGTGTTGGAGATACGGTCCTGCCACCCGATGGCAAGGATTCTCCGGAGGCAGCGAAGATGGAATGAATTGAGACGTGGCTCTTGGCTGACATACGTTGTCCAGGCCTCGCTGCCGTAGAGCAAGGTGCTGAGGACACAGGCTTGATACACTCGGATTTTTGTGTTCTGTGTCAGTGCGCCATTTTCCCACATTCTCTTGGCCAGTCTGGACATAGCAGTGGAAGCCTTTCCCATGTGCTTGTTGATTTCTGCATCGAGAGACAGGTTACTGGGGATAGTTGAACCACTTCCAGAGTGTGGTCGCCGATATTGATGGATGGAGCATTTCTGACGTCCTGTCCCATGATGTTCATTTTCTTGAGGCTGATGGTTAGGACAAATTCATTGCAGGCAGCCGCAAACTTGTCGATGAGACTCTGCAGGCACTCTTCAGTGTGAGATGTTAAAGCAGCATCGTCAGCAAAGAGGAGTTCCCTGATGAGGACTTTCCGTACTTTGGTCTTCGCTCTTAGACAGGAAAGGTTGAAAAACCTGCCACCTGATCTTGTGTGCAGGAAAATTCCTTCTTCTGAAGACTTGAACGCGTGTGAGAGCAGCAGAGAGAAGAAAATCACAACCAGTGTAGGTGCGAGAACACAGCCCTGTTTCACGCCACTCAGGATAGGAAAGGGGTCTGATGAGGTGCCGCTTTGCTGAATTGTGCCTTTCATATTGTCATGGAATGAGGTGATGATACTTAGTAGCTTTGGTGGACATCCAATCTTTGTTAGTAGCCTGAAGAGACCACGTCTGCTGCCGAGGTCAAAGGCTTTGGTGAGATCAATGAAAGCAACATAGAGGGGCATCTGTTGTTCACGGCATTTCTCCTGTAGCTGACGAAGGGAGAACAGCATGTCAATGGTCGATCTCTCTGCTCGAAGGCCACACTGTGCCTCAGGTTACACACGCTTGGCCAGCTTCTGGAGCCTGTTTAAAGCGACTCGAGCGAAGACTTTCCCCACTATGCTGTGCAGGGAGATTCCACGGTAGTTGTTGCAGTCACCGCGGTCACCCTTGTTCTTATAGAGGGTGATGATATTGGCATCGCGCATGTCCTGTGGTGCTGCTCCCTCGTCCCAGCACAGGCAAAGCAGTTCGTAGAGTGCTGAGAGTTTGGCAGGCTTAGCACTCTTGCTTATTTCAGGGATAATGCCGTCCTTCCCAGGGTCTTTTCCGCTGGCTGGAGAATCAGTGGCATCACTGAGTTCTGATTTTGTTGGCTGTATGTCCAGCTCATCCATGACTGGCAGAGACTGGGCTGCATTGAGGGCGGTCTCAGTGACAACATTCTCCCTGGAGTACAGTTCTAGGTAGTGCTCAACCCAGCGGTCCATTTGCTTGCTTTGGTCAGTGATTGTGTCCCCTGATTTAGATTTGAGGGGGGCGATCTTCTTGATGGTTGGCCCAAAAGCTCTCTTAATGCCATCATACATTCCAATGATGTTTCCGGTGTCAGAGGCCAGCTGAATATGACTGCATAGGTGTTGCCAGTAGTCATTTGCGCAGCGCCTGGCTGTTCTTTGTGCGGTGCTTCTGGCTGTTTTAAGTGCTCCGGATGTTAACTCGCTGGGGGCTTTTTTGTAGTTCAGCAGTGCAATGCGCTTAGTGGCTATGACAGGTTCCAGATCTTCAATGTGAGATTGAAACCAGTCTGCATTCCGCTTCACACGTTTGCCATAGGTGGTCATGGCTGACTCATAGATGGCGTCTCTGATGTGGGCCCACTTGGTCTCAGCATCCCCTGTGGGAGTGTTTTGAAGGGCTTTTCCAAGTCAATTTAGAAATTTTTGTAACAGCTGTGGATAAGAAATTCTGCTCGTGTTGATGCGCGGGTGGCCCTTCTGCTTGGAGTGATGCAGCTTCTTTGGTTTGAGTCTAACCTTGCTGCACACCAGGGAGTGGTCGGTGTCGCAGTCCGCACTGTGGAAGCTGCGTGTGATTTGAACACAGTTTAAGGAGGCTCGCCTTGTGACAATGAGGTCTAGCTGGTGCCAACGACGTGATCTTGGGTGCCTCCAAGAAACCTGGTGACAGGGTTTAGTATGAAAGAATGAGTTGGTGATGCAAAGGTTATGATAGGTACACAGCTCAAGCAGTCTCTGTCCATTCTCATTCATCCTTCCAATGCCATAGCGCCCAAGGCAGGAGGGCTATGAATCATGGTCGGCCCCAACCCTGGCATTAAAGTCCCCCAGCAGGAACAGATGTTCGGTATTTGGGATGCTACCAATGATATTATGGAGTTCCTCGTAGAACTGGTCTTTATCTTCATGTGGGGAGCAGAGTGTTGAAGCATAGATGCTGAGTAGGTGTACTGGACCAGAGGTGGTGAGCAGTCGGATGGACAGTATGCGTTCCGAGCCATTTGAAGGTGGCTCTATCATGCTGAGCAAAGAGTTTCTGATGGCGAAGCCCACTCCATGCTGTCTTAGTTCTTCAGGAACCCTACCCTGCCAGAAGAAGGTGTAGTCTTGCTCTGTTAGAGATCTGCTCGCTGGGAGGTGAGTCTCCTGAAGTGCTGCAATGTCCACATTGAGTCTACTGAGCTCTTTGTTAATGATGGCGGTCTTCCGAGAATCGTTGATTTGTGTAAGGTCTTCTGACAGGCCAGGACACATAGTTCTGACGTTCCAGCTTGCAAAACGAAGGGCTGGTACCTTCTTTCCTTTTTTCGTGCTGTTTGGTGCAGTGTTGCAGTCCGCTTTTCGGGCAATAACCCTGAGCTCCAAGCATCCATTGAAGCAGGTGGACTGTGGGGGGACAGAACCTTATTGACTGGGGGCTTCCCGGTTTGAGGCGGGCGGTAGCTGTCCAGTGAGGTGCGATGACCTCTTCCACCGACAAAGGCAACCCGTGGCGCCCAATCTCTACGCCAATTGAGCTGGACTTATAACCCGTAACTGCTGCCTTCCGTGTTGTTTCGGTTGCTGTGAGGCGACTATGGAGTGACCTCTCCATGGCGCTTGCCTGGGCGAATATATGGAGGTTGTGAGTTGCCCAAGCGTCAAAACCCTCCTCTCGGCCTTCTGGTGGGGTCCAAAGGAGTGCAGAGCACGATATTTGGCACCGGTATGGCTGCAGGAACTGCCGGAAACATGCCTAAAGTGACACATGACCGCCTACGGGGTTCCGCTCCGGATTTTCTGTTAGGGTTTACTGCCTTAGCCTTGGACTCCCCCAAGACGCCAACAAGGCAGTGGGGTTGTTAGGGCCCCTGCTCAGGGCGAGGTGGATGCCGGTGGGCGGAGGGTGTGCGAGGGGGAGGGGTGGAGGGAAGGGGGTGCGAGGGGGAGCTGGGAAGGGGGCTGTAGAGGGGTGGGGGGGTTCAGGGGAAGGGGGTGCAGGAGGAAGATGGTGTAAGGGGGGAGCTGGGAAGGGGTTGCGAGGGGGGAGGGGGTGGGGTAAGAGGGTGCGGGGGGGGTTGAGCTGGGAGGGGGGAGCTGGGAAGGGGAAGCGGGGGGGTGAAGGGGATGCAGGGAATAAAACATTTCATCAGTTCCCACCATCCATGCCGGGAAAGCTCAACCGCGTCCTCCGGGAGGTGGGTGACAGCCTCGGGCGCCAGTACCAGCAGGAATTCGTAGACATTGAGCTGACAGTATTGGAGGCTGCAGGGAGCTGGCAGTATTGTAGGGTACAGGGAGTGGCAGTATTGGAGGGTACAGGGAGTGGCAGTTTTGAAGGGTACAGGGAGTGGCAGTATTGGGGGGGGAGCAGGGCGCTGGCAGTATTGGAGGGTACAGGGAGTGGCAGTATTGCGGGGGGGGAGCAGGGAGCTGGCAGTATTGGGGGAACAGGGTCTAACAGTCCTGTGAGCCCAGGTATTTTGGATTTAAATATCCTGTTTCATCCACTTTCAAACCTCCCGTTTCCAATTTCTACTGTCTTCCCACCGTCAGCGTTTGTCTGTCTCTGTTCAGGAGGTGATTGACTGCAAAACAATGAATTTCCAGTATACAATGTTTTCTATCCAATGAAACAGAATAAAATCTATTATTTTACACCATTGCTGTCTCTCAGTGTTGTTTGCCAGAATGAGTTCCACATTCTAACCTCTCTCTGGTTAAAAAAGTTGCTCCTGAATTCCCTATTGGATTTAATGTTGATTATTGTATGTTCTGATCTCACCCACAATTGGAAGAATCTTCTCAACGTCTACTCTATCAAACCTCTTCATATCCTTAAAGACATTCATGAGGTCACCAAAGAGCCCCAGCCTGTTTAGCCTTTCCTGATCAGTTTATCCTCTCAGTTCTGGTAAATCTATTTTGCACCTTCTCGACTGGCTCGAGATCCTTTTCAGAATATGGAGGCTCGAACCGTTCAGTGTACGTCAAGTGTGGCCTCAACAACATTGTACAGCAGTTCAACAGAAATTCACTGCTTTTCAGTTCGAAGCCTCTAGAAATAAATCCAGCTGCTTGATTTGCTTTGTTTAAGTCTTTATTCACCTGTGTCACTACTTTTAGTGATTTTTCATATTTTTGCCTCATTGTTCCTCTTATCCACAAATCTTCATTGCATTTCTCCAATCAGGTTATCAGCCCAGTCACATCACCATAACGGCTGGAACCAGCGACACATGGAATCATCTGTGACTTCAACCCTGGAGCATTATCCGTCTTCAACACACACAGACAGTACTGGGTAACGCACCCACATTCAGACACACACCTACAGACAGTACTGGGTGACACACCTACACTCAGAGACACACACCTACAGACAGTACTGGGTAACACACCCACATTCAGAGACACTCACCTACAGACAGTACTGGGTAATACACCCACACTCAGAGACACACACCTACAGACAGTACTGGGTGACACACCCACACTCAGAGACACACACCTACAGACAGTACTGGGGAACACACCCACACTCAGAGACACACAACTACAGACAGTACTGGGTAACACACCCACACTCAGAGACACACACCTACAGACAGTACTGGGTAATACACCCACACTCAGAGACACACACCTACAGACAGTACTGGGTAACGCACCCACATTCAGAGACACTCACCTACAGACAGTACTGGGGAACGCACCCACACTCAGAGACACACACCTACAGACAGTACTGGGTAACACACCCACACTCAGAGACACACACCAACAGACAGTACTGGGTAACACACCCACACTCAGAGACACACACCTACAGACAGTACTGGGTAATACACCCACATTCAGAGACACTCACCTACAGACAGTACTGGGGAACGCACCCACACTCAGAGACACACACCTACAGACAGTACTGGGTAATGCACCCACACTCAGAGACACACACCTACAGACAGTACTGGGTGACACACCCACACTCAGAGACACACGCCTACAGACAATACTGGGGAACGCACCCACTCTCAGAGACACACACCTACAGACAGTACTGGGTAACACACCCACACTCAGAGACACACACCTACAGACAGTACTGGGGAACGCACCCACTCTCAGAGACACACACCTACAGACAGTACTGGGTAACACACCCACACTCAGAGACACACACCGACAGACAGTACTGGGTAACACACCCACACTCTGAGACACACACCTACAGACAGTACTGGGTAACACACCCACACTCTGAGACACACACCTACAGACAGTACTGGGTAACACACCCACACTCAGAGACACACACCTACAGACAGTACTGGGTAACGCACCCACATTCAGAGACACTCACCTACAGACAGGACTGGGTAATACACCCACACTCAGAGACACACACCGACAGACAGTACTGGGTAACACACCCACACTCAGAGACACGCACCTACAGACAGTACTGGGGAACGCACCCACTCTCAGAGACACACACCAACAGACAGTACTGGGTAACACACCCACACTCAGAGACACACACCTACAGACAGTACTGGGTAATACACCCACACTCAGAGACACATACCTACAGACAGTACTGGGTAACGCACCCACATTCAGAGACACTCACCTACAGACAGTACTGGGTAATACAACCACACTCAGAGACACACACCGACAGACAGTACTGGGTGACACACCTACACTCAGAGACACGCACCTACAGACAGTACTGGGGAACGCACCCACTCTCAGAGACACTCACCTACAGACAGTACTGGGTAACACATCCACACTCAGAGACACACACCTACAGACAGTACTGGGGAACGCACCCACTCTCAGAGACACACACCTGCAGACAGTCCTGGGTAACACACCCACACTCAGAGACACTCACCTACAGACAGTACTGGGTAATACACCCACATTCAGAGACACACACCTGCAGACAGTACTGGGTAACACACCCACACTCAGAGACACACACCTACAGACAGCACTGGGGAACGCACCCACTCTCAGAGACACACACCTACAGACAGTACTGGGGAACGCACCCACTCTCAGAGACACACACCTACAGACAGTCCTGGGTAATACACCCACATTCAGAGACACACACCTACAGACAGTACTGGGTAACACACCCACACTCAGAGACACACACTGACAGACAGTACTGGGTAACACACCCACATTCAGAGACACTCACTGACAGACAGTACTGGGTAACACACCCACACTCAGAGACACACACCTACAGACAGTACTGGGTAACACACCCACATTCAGAGACACTCACTGACAGACAGTACTGGGTAACACATCCACACTCAGAGACACGCACCTACAGACAGTACTGGGTAACACACCCACACTCAGAGACACACACCTACAGACAGTACTGGGTAATACACCCACACTCAGAGACACACACCTACAGACAGTACTGGGGAACGCACCCACTCTCAGAGACACACACCTGCAGACAGTCCTGGGTAACACACCCACACTCAGAGACACACACTGACAGACAGTACTGGGTAACACATCCACACTCAGAGACACGCACCTACAGACAGTACTGGGTAACACACCCACATTCAGAGACACTCACTGACAGACAGTACTGGGTAACACATCCACACTCAGAGACACGCACCTACAGACAGTACTGGGTAACACACCCACATTCAGAGACACTCACTGACAGACAGTACTGGGTAACACACCCACACTCAGAGACACACACCTACAGACAGTACTGGGTGACACACCCACACTCAGAGACACACACCTACAGACAGTACTGGGTGACACACCCATACTCAGAGACACACACCTACAGACAGCACTGGGTGACACACCCACACTCAGAGACACACACCTACAGACAGTACTGGGTGACACACCCACACTCAGAGACACACACCTACAGACAGTACTGGGTGACACACCCACACTCAGAGACACTCACCTACAGACAGTACTGGGTAACACACCCACACTCAGAGACACACACCTACAGACAGTACTGGGTAACACACCCACACTCAGAGACACACACCTACAGACAGTACTGGGTAACACACCCACACTCAGCGACACACACCTACAGACAGTACTGGGTAACACACCCACACTCAGAGACACACACCTACAGACAGTACTGGGTAACACCCCCACACTCAGAGACACTCACCTACAGACAGTACTGGGTAACAGTCACACCCACACTCAGGGTCATGTACACAATGATACCCTGACTGCTCCTCTCTCTAAACTGAGACCTCACTTGGTTCAGTTTTGTACTGTTACCATGAGGCATTGGTTAAGGTGGGAGAAATGAACATTGTGAGTGTGGCCTCCAGCCCTGAGATTGTCCCAGGCTCATTTCAGGTATTACTCAGCAGTCAGCACAGAGTGCACAGTGCGATCCCACCAGCTGGGGCTACACCAACACCTCCAGTGTGAAGAGTGAAGTGTGAATGCTGGGATTGTGATGATTTAATTCCAGCTGCTTTCAGTTTCTGTTTTTAATCTTGTAATCTCAAGGGATTTGAGCTAAAACTGATCATTTTAATATGATTTACAATTGGCTATGAATCAATTCTGCTTCTGACATGTTATTGATTGACAGGTCAACCAGCCAATCATCAGATTCACTTGCTGAAATGCAGCCAATCAGCTGACAGGAAGGTGGGACATTTCCAAAGCACTCCCAAGACATTTACTGAATATTCTTAATGTTTATTACCTTTTACTGATTTACATTTACAGAAAAAAGACTTGAATAAACAGCCCAGCGAGAGGTAGCTGGAGAAATTCACAGGGAGAATGGAGGTTTATTAAAACAGTTGTGGAGATTTTCTCAATAACATGAGAATCCTGTCGCTTTAAACAGAGACTAAACTTTAAATTGTAACTGCAGGGTGAGCAGGAAGGAGGTCTGGTTTACTGAGCGGCGAATTCTGAGGTTCACATTATTTTAGCTCAGCTGACAGTCTTCAGCATCTTAGAGAGGTTTTACTTGGCAGCACGAGTCTACATTGTCCAATCAAACACTCCCAGGGCAGGTACAGTACGGGTTAGATACAGAGTAAAGCTCCGTCTACATTGTCCAATCAAATACTCCCAGGGCAGGTACAGTACGGGTTAGATACAGAGTAAAGCTCCCTCTACACTGTCCCAATTTCGAGCCTTAACCCCTGATCCTCAGAAGTGTCTCAGACCCAGTCACGAGAAGGAAGAGAGTTGAAATTCCGTGTTGAAAATGACCTTTATCCTCCCAGCTCACCCCTGTTATATTTAAAGTTGTGTCTCCTCTGCGGACTGTCTCTAACACTCTACACACATTCTGATCTGCTCACACTCTTACTGAGGGGAGAGGAGAGGGTCTCATGGATCAGGGCACAGGAGAAGCGGGCGTTGGACTCCCAGTCAGAGCCAGAGAGGGTCAGCAGGCTGCTGACACTGTAGGTGCTATCCGAAGCTCGCAGGTAGTTGCTGGTCTGAACCCCGGCCGAAATGGCTGCACCGTCCTTCTTCCACTCTACCCCCACTTCATCGGGATAGAAGTGATCGGCAAGGCACACCAGGGTGGCAGTGCCCTTGGCCTTGACCTCCTCCTCCGAGGGGGGCAGCAGGGTCAGTGTGGGTTGAGACTTCTCTCGGCCTGAAAGAGAAGAGAAAAACTGTTAATCACTGCATGTTTGTGTGCTCGGTGTATATATTTGTGTGTTGTGGGTATATGTGTTCTTTGTGCATTTTTGCATATTCTGTGTATATCTGTGTTTCCTGTGTGTATATTTGTGTGTTGTGTGTGTATTTATGTGTTCTATATATATTTGTGTGTTCTATAAATATTTATGTATTCTGAGTATATATTTATTTGTTCTGTGTATATGTGTGTGTTCTGTATATTGTTACAAGAGATTTATTTTTGTACTAAAATCTTAGAATTCTGTGTGTTTTTAAAAATTGAAAACAGGATTTCCAGTGGACATGGACACCTGCAACTAGCTGAAATTTTTGGATGTTGATTTTGTATACAAGACTAGGAAAAGCAAACCGTTTCAAGGAAGCCTGCCAAGGGGTTTTTGACCTCCTCAGAGCATCACTTTGAATGACAGTGGATACTCTATGTCTGGTCATGTGATTGGCTCAGGAAGGTTTACTGTCACTTCAGACCCTTTTAAAATCCAATGAGTTAGACAAAAAGCAGCCATTTGAAATTTGGTTGCTGATCTGCCTTGAGATCAAAGTTGAAGACCAAAAAAGACCTCTCTCTGTAAAGGAAACTTGCATCTCTTGAAAAGAAACCCTGTATTTGAAAGGTGGCAGATTCCGATTGCCTCCTGTCTCTGAAGAATTCCTGCATCCAGCATGGTTCCTGTTGCCTGCTGTGTTTTGGGAAATCCTGGAACCTGAAGAAAGCTTCTACTGCAATACTGCTGCTGTGAGCCCTCAGCAGACCTGTTGCTACACCCCTGCCAAAAGTCCTGTGTGACGCCTACTGTAGCCGAATTGCCCTGAACGCCGACCCATCACAGACTGTTCATCAACTTCTCCTGGAGAGACTTTGAGTGGCATCCGACTATTCAACTCTGGGACACCTCATTCAACTGAAGAACTTCATATCAAGAACGTGACAAACTGATTTATTTTATTATTCCTTCTATTCCTAAGAAACAGCTGTGACCCGTGAAGAAGTGGGACTGAATTAATATTTATTTCTTCCACCTTGGTCAGAACAATATATATTATTTTGTTCTTCGTGTATTTGTGTGCTCTTTGTGTATTTATGTGTTTCAGTGTATATTTGCATTATCTGTGCATTTTTGTGTTCCATGTCTATGCTTCTGTGTTCTCTATATATTTTTGTAAATTCTGTGTTCATATTTGTGTGTTCTGTGTGTTTATATTTCTGTGCTGTGTGTTTGTGTATTCTGTGTTTATTTGTATGTTTTGAGTCTATTTGAGTGGTCTATGTGTATATTCGTCTGTGTCTCTCTGTGGGTGTTTCTACATTGGAATTCACATTGGATAACAGACAGCTGGGTTGATGAACTCCTGTTTGTGTTTAACCATTAGAGGTGAGAACCATTAATTCTTGATTTCCTTCTGTTTTGCCTAGCTTGCTAAGTTTAGTCTAAATATAAATACATTGAATCGTTTGATGTTCAGATGGTTAAATGGTGTTGGACAGTTTTTAAAATCTGTAATGAAGGGTTACCACCAATTCAGCACTGAAATGGTTATAGTAAGAGTGTTTAAGTACTCAGTGTCCCTTTAAGACACTGTTAACCTGACAGGAAGCTCGAACTATAGATCAGTCTATCTGGAGGAAACAGGCTCAGTGTTAACAAATCTCAGATCACACATACACATCGGGAGAACTTTCTCCGGAACACTGGAACAGACTTGTCTCAACACAATTCAGAAATAACAACAACCAAAACAGTAACTTGTATTTATATGTTCAGTAATTGCTTTTAAGAATAATGTACCTTTAAGATCTTCGTATGCTAATGAGGTGAGCACCACTATTTGAGATCTTCAACAGCCAGATCTCCACATACCTCAATAATGTTGCATCAGACAACATAAAAAGCTTCTCATTACATGGTGGCAGCTGTGGTGCATAGCGCCTTTAATCTCATTAAGCATTTAAAACAGCTCAATGTGCTTCACAGGAGCATTATAAAACAGAAATATGACACTGAGCCACAAATGGAGATAAAGGAGGAAAGTGAGGTAGATGATGAGCAGATGAGCTGAGCAGGGACACAGTCGTGTGATGTTACTGCGGTGGAAATAGGGGGTCTTAGTGATGGCCGGAACATGAGGTCAGAAATATGACACCAAGGCTGTGAACAGTCTGGTTTAGTCTCAGACGGGGGGAAGGATGGAGGGATGGAGAAGGGTTGGGTGTCAGTGTAGAAGGTTCTAGATGTCATTTAAAACCTTCCTGCCCAGCACTGGGGTGAGGTCAAGGGTGAGGCTATAATTAGTCTCAGTGCACTGGGGTCAGGCAGGGTCACTGCTCCGAATGATCCCATGACCCCTGGAAGGTGAGAGTGTGCGGACAATGGGCGAGGGTCAGGATCAGGAGCCTCCAACCTCAAAGAAAGACTTGCATTTCTATAGCGCCTGTCACCACCTCAGCATATCTTCAAGTATTTTACAGCCAACTGTTCACAGTAAGATCCCAGACAGCTGAGTGATACTGAGCAGATAATCTGATTTTCAATGATGTTGGTTGAATGATAAACATTGTCCAGAACACCGAGGAGAACTCCCCTGCTCTTCTAATAGTGCAGTGGGATCCTTTACATCCACCTGAGAGGGCAGACGTCAGTTTGTCTCATCTGAAAGACAGCACCTCTGACAATGCAGCACTCCCTCAATACTGCACTGCAGTGTCAGCCTGGATTATGTGCTCCAGTCTCTGGAGTGGGACCTGAAGCCACAACATTCTGACTCAGAAGTGAGAGTGTTACCCACTGAGACAACACTAACACCTCACAGTCGAATAGCCTGCCATTCTCAACCTCCCGGCTCACACTTGGAGGAATGAGGCCACTTGGGGAGGGTGGAGCTGTGCCCCAGCCAGAGATAGTGCCTTCAGGAGAGAGATGGAGAGCAGATTGTGGGAGACCTGTAGTCTAGAGGGGTGACATTTAACCAGTCGATGGCAGGTGCTGAGCCCTTTCCCCGTAAGTATTATGTAAGTCGATGGGGAAAGTGGGAGGGGCACTAGAGTGACACCTTTGTTGCTGCTGAAACTCTTGCTATCTGCTCAGTCATGTCTAATAAACACACAGACAAATCAGACAAACATTAGTCAGTTTTCTGTGGATTTTCTGCTGGGTTCAGCTTTAATTAACTGGGGTATTGTGGGAGCTCCCGGTTAATAAAAAGAAAAGAAAGACTTGTATTTATATCGAGTATTTCACACCTCAGGACCTCCCAAAGTCATTTACAGACAATGAAGGACTTGTTTAAAGAGCAGTCACTGTTGGAATGTAGGAAACGTAGCAGACAATTTGTGCACAGCAAGATCCCACAAGCAGCAATGAGGTAAATGAGCATTTTTAGCAATGTCGGTTCAGAGATAAATATAGGCCTGAACTTCACCCAAAGAGAAAGCAACTGAGACTCTCCCCAAAACCCTGGAACACTGAAGCCACTGGATTGGGAGCCCTGCTGTCACTGTTTGTCATCAGAACTTTGACAAGAGATAAGCAGGGAGTGGACAGAGCAGAGTTAAAGCTGGGGGAGGTGGGACCTCGGTGTCTCACTGTGCTGGTGCTGAGATCAGTTATATCAGAGACTGTGACAGAGACCCAGAGCTCACACTGAGACTGGCAGGAATCTAGTGAGGGATTTCACTCCATGGAGCAGGAATGTGACCACAGTCTGCAAACGTCCAGATCTCCTCTACACACTCGGTAAAAGTTGGTTACTTATATCTTGCTGGTTAAAGGGGGAATGTAACTAAAGAAATACAGCTGGGCACCCTGTTATACACAGTGCTCTTCAATGAACCATTTCATTGACTGCAGCTCCTTACTAACACCTTCCACTATTCAGCATTTGTGTTTTAGAAAGTTTCAGTATTTAAAGGATTAGTAACGGAGGATTGAGGTTTACTTACTCAGTCTGAGCTTGGTTCCTTTACCAAACGTTAACCACACTGACAGCTTCCAGTGCAGGGGCTGTACAATATCCTCTGCTCTGTGTTTCACTCACTCACTCTCACACTCTCTCTGTCTTTCACTGTCACTGTGTCTCTCTCTCTCTGTCTGTATTTGTGTGTGTATGTGTGTGTGTGTGTGTGTGTGTGTCTCTCTTTCTCTCTCTCTCTGTTTCCTTCCCTGTGTGTGTGTCTGTCTCTCTGTCTGTATTTGTGTGTGTGTCTCTCTCTGTGTTTCCTTCCCTGTGTGTGCCTCTCTCTGTCTGTATTTGTGTGTGTCTCTCTCTCTGTCTGTATTTGTGTGTGTGTCTCTCTCTCTGTGTTTCCTTCTCGGTATGTGCCTCTGTGTGTGTGCCTCTCTCTGTCTGTATTTGTGTGTGTCTCTCTCTCTGTGTTTCCTTCTCGGTATGTGCCTCTGTGTGTGTGTCTCTCTCTGTCTGTATTTGTGTGTGTCTCTCTCTCTGTGTTTCCTTCTCGGTGTGTGCCTCTGTGTGTGTGTCTGTCTCTCCGTCTGTATTTGTGTGTGTCTCTCTCTGTGTTTACTTCCCGGTGTGTGCCCCTGTGTCTCTCTCTCTCTTCGGGTAAGAATGGATCTGACCCAGATAAATTGGAGAACTGTAACTGAACAATGGGCTGCTTTTAAAGAAGAGATAGTTCGGGCAAAACCAAGGTGTATTTCCACGAAGGGGAAACGTGGGGCAAACAAATCCAGAGCTCCCTGGATGACAAAAGAGACAGAGGTTAAGATAAAGAAGAAAAAGTCTGCTTATGATAAATGTCAGGTGGATTTTCTTTTGTTATTTGTTCATGGGATATGGGCGTCACTGGCTAGGCCAGCATTTATTGCCCATCCCTAATTGCCCACTGAAGGCATTTAAGAGTCAACCACATTGCTGTGGGTCTGGAGTCACATGAAGACCAGACCAGGTAAGGCCTGCAGATTTCCTTCCCTGAAGGACATTAGTGAACCAGATGGGTTTTTACAACAATCGACAATGGTTTAATGGTCACCATTCCACCAGCTTTTAATTCCAGATTTATTAATTGAATTCAAATTTCACTATCTGCCATGGTGGGATTCAAACACATGTCCCCAGAATGGCACAGTGGCGCAGTGGTTAGCACCGCAGCCTCACAGCTCCAGCGACCCGGGTTCAATTCTGGGTACTGCCTGTGTGGAGTTTGCAAGTTCTCTCTGTGTCTGCGTGGGTTTCCTCCGGGTGCTCCGGTTTCCTCAAACATGCCAAACACTTGCAGATTGATAGGTAAATTGGCCATTAGCAATTGCCCCTAGTATAGGTAGGTGGTAGGGAAATTTGGGTACAGGTGAGGATGTGGTAGGAATATGGAATTAGTGTAGGATTAGTATAAATGGGTGGTTGATGGTCGGCACAGACTTGGTGGGCCGAAGGGCCTGTTTCAATGCTGTATCTCTAAAAAAAAAATTAGCCTGGGCCTCTGGATTACTGGTCAAGTGACATTACCACTACACCATCACCTCCCCCGACAATCGAGAACCAGGCTGAATGTAGAAGGCTCAGAGGGGAATTTAAAAGGCAAAGGGAAGAAAAGAGAGAGTATGAAAAGAGACTGGCAGCTAATACAATAGTGGATCTAATAGTCTTGTATCGGCATGTATATAGTAAAAGAGTGGTAAAAGGAGTAGTGGGGCGATTAGGGACCAAAAAGGGGATTTACACATGGAGGTAGGAGCATGGCTGAGGTATGAAATGAATACTTTCCATCTGTCTTTATCAAGGGAGAAGATGCTGCACAGGTCATAGTGAAAGAGAAGGTAATTCAGACACCAGATGGGTTTAAAATTGATAAAGAGGAGTTATTGGATAGGCTGTCTGTACTTAAAGTGGATTAAACACCAGGACCGGATGAGATGCACCCAAGGATACTGAGGGAGTGAGAGTGGAAATTGCAGAGCCACTGCCATAATTTTACAGTCTTCATTAAACTCAGGGATGGTGGCAGAGAATTGGAGAATTGTAAATGTAACACCCTTGTTCAAAAAAAGGGTGTAAAGATAAGCCCAGCAATGTCAAGCCAGTCAGTTTAACATCAGTGGTGGGGAAACTTCTAGAAAGAATAATTCGGGACAAGATTAATAGTCACATGGACAAGTGCAAGTTAGTTAAGGAAAGCCAGCAATGATTTGTTCAGGGCAAATCATGTTTAACTAACTTGTTGGAGTTTTTGATGAGGTAACAGAGAGAGTTGATGAGGGCAATGTTGTTGCTGTTGATGTTGTGTACATGGACTTTCAAAAGGTGTTTGATACAGTGCCACACAACAGACTGGTGAGCAAAGTTATAGCTCATGGAATAAAAGGGACAGTAGCAACATGGATATAAAATTGGCTGAGTGACAGGAAAAAGAGAGTAGTTAATGGATGTTTTTCAGGCTGGAGGAAGGTTTGTAGTGGAGTTCCTCAGGGATCAGTGTTGGGATCCTTGCTTTTCCTAATATATATTAATGACCTAAACCTTGGTGTGCAGGGCACAATTTCAAAATTTGCAGAAGATACAAAACTTGGAAGTATTGTGAACTGTGAGGAAGACAGTGTAGAACTTCAAAAGGATACAGACAGGTTGGTGGAATGGGCTGACAAGTGGCAGATGAAATTTAAATGCAGAGAAGTGTGATGTGGTAGAGAGAATGCGGAGAGACAATATAAAATAAAGGGTATAATTCTAAAGGAGGTACAGGAGCAGAGGGACCTAAGTGTATATGTGCGGAAGTCATTGAAGGTGGCAGGACAGGTTGAGAGAGAGGTTAATAAAGCATACAGTATCTTGGGCTTTATTAATAGGGGCACAGAGTACAAGAGCAAGGAGGTTATGTTAAATTTGTATAAAACACTAGTTCAGCCTCAACTGGAGGACTGTGTCCAGTTCTGGGTGCCACAATTTAGGAAGGAAGTGAAGGCATTAGAGAGGGTGCAGAAAGGATTCACAAGAATCGGTCCAGGGATAGTTATGTGGATAAATTGGAGAAGCTGGGACTGTTTCCTTGGAGATGAGAAGGTTGAGAGGGGATTTGATAGGGGTATTCAAAATCATTAGGGCTCTGGACAGAGTAGATAGGGAGAAACTATTACCATTGGTGGAAGGATCGAGAACCAGAGGGCACAGATGTAAGGTAATTGGCAAAAGATGCAATGGTGACATGAGGAGAAACTTTTTCACACAGGGAGTAGTTCGGATCTGGAATGCACTGCCTGAGAGTGTGGTGGAGGCAGGTTCAATTGATGCATTCAAAAGGGAATTGGATTATTCTCCTAAAAGGAAGGATATGCAGGATGACGGGGAGAAGGTGCCGGAGTGTCACGAGGTGAATTGCTCTTTCAGAGATCCAGCACAGAAATGATGGCCTGAATGGCCTTCTTCTGTGCTGTAACCATTCTATAATTCTATCATTGTTTTTCAAAGTCTGTATTTGTCTCTCATTGCCTGCGTGTCTCCCGTTGTGTGTGTGTGGATGTGTCTCTTTCCTTCTGTCTCTCTCTCAATGTCTGCGTGCATGTCTCTGTGCCTCTACGCATATCTCCCTGTCCCTCTCCCACCTTCTCTCACTCATTCTGTCTCTCCCTTGGTCTGTATCTCTCTCACACTCTGCCTCTCACTGTTTCTGTGTCTCGCTGTGTCTAAGCTGCATGCAGCAGTGCTCGGGAGAGTTGGAATCCCAATTCGATGAAAACATTTTCAGCATCTCTTCATAAGTGCACATGGAGTGTTCGAGGAACAACTTAAGCCTTCAATGAGCAGTGGGCACCACAGGGGCAGGGGGGTGTAGTGGACAGTGAACATAATGTCATGGTTTAATTTGATCAGTTTACGTTCTTCATTAATTATATTACATATATAACTGTGAGATGTGTCAGTACAGGAGGTGGGACTGTGTGTCCATTATTATATATTATATATAACTGTGGGATGTGTCAGTGCCGGAGGTGGGACTGTGTGTCCATTATTATATATTATATATAACTGTGGGATGTGTCAGTGCAGGAGGTGGGACTGTGTGTCCACTATTTTATATTATATATAACTGTGGGATGTGTCAGTACAGGAGGTGGGACTGTGTATCCATTATTATATATTATATATAACTGTGGGATGTGTCAGTGCAGGAGGTGGGACTGTGTGTCCATTATTATATATTATATATAACTGTGGGAAGTGTCAGTCCAGGAGGTGGGACCGTGTGTCCATTATTATATATTATATATAACTGTGGGATGTGTCAGTGCCGGAGGTGGGACTGTGTGTCCATTATTATATATTATATATAACTGTGGGATGTGTCAGTGCAGGAGGTGGGACTGTGTGTCCATTATTATAAATTATATATAACTGTGGGATGTGTCAGTACAGGAGGTGGGACTGTGTGTCCATTATTATATATTATATACAACTGTGGGATGTGTCAGTCCAGGAGGTGGGACTGTGTGTCCATTATTATATATTATATATAACTGTGGGATGTGTCAGTGCAGGAGGTGGGACTGTGTGTCCATTATTATATATTATATATAACTGTGGGATGTGTCAGTCCAGGAGGTGGGACTGTGTGTCCATTATTATATATTATAGATAACTGTGGGATGTGTCAGTCCAGGAGGTGGGACTGTGTGTCCATTATTATATATTGTATATAACAGTGGGATGTGTCAGTCCAGGAGGTGGGACTGTGTGTCCATTATTATATATTATATATAACTGTGGGATGTGTCAGTCCAGGAGGTGGGACTGTGTGTCCATTATTATATATTATATATAACTGTGGGATGTGTCAGTCCAGGAGGTGAGACTGTGTGTCCATTATTATATATTATATATAACTGTGGGATGTGTCAGTCCAGGAGGTGGGACTGTGTGTCCATTATTATATATTATATATAACTGTGGGATGTGTCAGTATGCAGGAGGTGGGACTGTGTGTCCATTATTATATATGATATATAGCTGTGGGATGTGTCAGTACAGGAGGTGAGACTGTGTGTCCTTTATTATATATTATATATAAATGTGGGACGTGTCAGTACAGGAGGTGGGACTGTGTGCCCATTATTATATATTACATATAACTGTGGGATGTGTCAGTCCAGGAGGTGGGACTGTGTGTCCATTATTATATATTATATATAACTGTGGGATGTGTCAGTACAGGAGGTGGGACGGTGTGTCCATTATTATATATTATATATAACTGTGGGATGTGTCAGTCCAGGAGGTGGGACTGTGTGTCCATTATTATATATTATATATAACTGTGGGATGTGTCAGTATACAGGAGGTGGGACTGTGTGTCCATTATTATATATTATATATAGCTGTGGGATGTGTCGGTACAGGAGGTGGGACCGTGTGTCCATTATTATATATTATATATAGCTGTGGGATGTGTCAGTACAGGAGGTGAGACTGTGTGTCCATTATTATATATTATATATAACTGTGGGATGTGTCAGTCCAGGAGGTGGGACTGTGTGTCCATTATTATATATTATATATAACTGTGGGATGTGTCAGTACAGGAGGTGGGACTGTGTGTCCATTATTATATATTATATATAACTGTGGGATGTGTCAGTACAGGAGGTGGGACTGTGTGTCCATTATTATATATTATATATAACTGTGGGATGTGTCAGTACAGGAGGTGGGTCAGTGTGTCCATT
The DNA here is from genome assembly GCF_036365525.1 of Heterodontus francisci. Lineage (NCBI taxonomy): Eukaryota > Metazoa > Chordata > Chondrichthyes > Heterodontiformes > Heterodontidae > Heterodontus > Heterodontus francisci. The sequence goes on from NC_090378.1 coordinate 116,997,630, forward strand.
ATTATATATTATATATAACTGTGGGATGTGTCAGTACAGGAGGTGGGACTGTGTGTCCATTATTATATATTATATATAACTGTGGGATGTGTCAGTGCAGGAGGTGGGACTGTGTGTCCATTATTATTTATTATATATAACTGTGGGATGTGTCAGTGCAGGAGGTGGGACTGTGTGTCCATTATTATATATTATATATAACTGTGGGATGTGTCAGTCCAGGAGGTGAGACGGTGTGTCCATTATTATATATTATATATAACTGTGGGATGTGTCAGTACAGGAGGTGGGACTGTGTGTCCATTATTATATATTATATATAACTGTGGGATGTGTCAGTGCAGGAGGTGGGACTGTGTGTCCATTATTATTTATTATATATAACTGTGGGATGTGTCAGTGCAGGAGGTGGGACTGTGTGTCCATTATTATATATTATATATAACTGTGGGATGTGTCAGTACAGGAGGTGGGACTGTGTGTCCATTATTATATATTATATATAACTGTGGGATGTGTCAGTCCAGGAGGTGAGACGGTGTGTCCATTATTATATATTATATATAACTGTGGGATGTGTCAGTCCAGGAGGTGGGACTGTGTGTCCATTATTATTTATTATATATAACTGTGGGATGTGTCAGTGCAGGAGGTGGGACTGTGTGTCCATTATTATATATTATATATAACTGTGGGATGTGTCAGTGCAGGAGGTGGGACTGTGTGTCCATTATTATTTATTATATATAACTGTGGGATGTGTCAGTGCAGGAGGTGGGACTGTGTGTCCATTATTATATATTATATATAACTGTGGGATGTGTCAGTACAGGAGGTGGGACTGTGTGTCCATTATTATATATTATATATAACTGTGGGATGTGTCAGTCCAGGAGGTGAGACGGTGTGTCCATTATTATATATTATATATAACTGTGGGATGTGTCAGTCCAGGAGGTGGGACTGTGTGTCCATTATTATATATTATATATAACTGTGGGATGTGTCAGTGCAGGAGGTGGGACTGTGTGTCCATTATTATATATTATATATAACTGTGGGATGTGTCAGTACAGGAGATGGGACTGTGTGTCCATTATTATATATTATATATAACTGTGGGATGTGTCAGTACAGGAGGTGGGACTGTGTTTCCATTATTATTTATTATATATAACTGTGGGATGTGTCAGTGCAGGAGGTGGGACTGTGTGTCCATTATTATATATTATATATAACTGTGGGATGTGTCAGTACAGGAGGTGGGACTGTGTGTCCATTATTATATATTATATATAACTGTGGGATGTGTCAGTGCAGGAGGTGGGACTGTGTGTCCATTATTATTTATTATATATAACTGTGGGATGTGTCAGTACAGGAGGTGGGACTGTGTGTCCATTATTATATATTATATATAACTGTGGGATGTGTCAGTGCAGGAGGTGGGACTGTGTGTCCATTATTATATATTATATATAACTGTGGGATGTGTCAGTACAGGAGGTGGGACTGTGTGTCCATTATTATATATTATATATAACTGTGGGATGTGTCAGTGCAGGAGGTGGGACTGTGTGTCCATTATTATATATTATATATAACTGTGGGATGTGTCAGTGCAGGAGGTGGGACTGTGTGTCCATTATTATAAATTATATATAACTGTGGGATGTGTCAGTCCAGGAGGTGAGACGGTGTGTCCATTATTATATATTATATATAACTGTGGGATGTGTCAGTACAGGAGGTGGGACTGTGTGTCCATTATTATATATTATATATAACTGTGGGATGTGTCAGTGCAGGAGGTGGGACTGTGTGTCCATTATTATAAATTATATATAACTGTGGGATGTGTCAGTCCAGGAGGTGAGACGGTGTGTCCATTATTATATATTATATATAACTGTGGGATGTGTCAGTACAGGAGGTGGGACTGTGTGTCCATTATTATATATTATATATAACTGTGGGATGTGTCAGTCCAGGAGGTGGGACTGTGTGTCCATTATTATATATTATATATAACTGTGGGATGTGTCAGTACAGGAGGTGGGACTGTGTGTCCATTATTATATATTATATATAACTGTGGGATGTGTCAGTACAGGAGGTGGGACTGTGTGTCCATTATTATATATTATATATAACTGTGGGATGTGTCAGTCCAGGAGGTGGGACTGTGTGTCCATTATTATATATTATATATAACTGTGGGATGTGTCAGTGCAGGAGGTGGGACTGTGTGTCCATTATTATATATTACATATAACTGTGGGATGTGTCAGTGCAGGAGGTGGGACTGTGTGTCCATTATTATTTATTATATATAACTGTGGGATGTGTCAGTGCAGGAGGTGGGACTGTGTGTCCATTATTATATATTATATATAACTGTGGGATGTGTCAGTACAGGAGGTGGGACTGTGTGTCCATTATTATATATTATATATAACTGTGGGATGTGTCAGTGCAGGAGGTGGGACTGTGTGTCCATTATTATTTATTATATATAACTGTGGGATGTGTCAGTGCAGGAGGTGGGACTGTGTGTCCATTATTATATATTATATATAACTGTGGGATGTGTCAGTGCAGGAGGTGGGACTGTGTGTCAATTATTATTTATTATATATAACTGTGGGATGTGTCAGTGCAGGAGGTGGGACTGTGTGTCCATTATTATATATTATATATAACTGTGGGATGTGTCAGTACAGGAGGTGGGACTGTGTGTCCATTATTATATATTATATATAACTGTGGGATGTGTCAGTGCAGGAGGTGGGACTGTGTGTCCATTATTATATATTATATATAACTGTGGGATGTGTCAGTACAGGAGATGGGACTGTGTGTCCATTATTATATATTATATATAACTGTGGGATGTGTCAGTGCAGGAGGTGGGACTGTGTGTCCATTATTATTTATTATATATAACTGTGGGATGTGTCAGTACAGGAGGTGGGACTGTGTGTCCATTATTATTTATTATATATAACTGTGGGATGTGTCAGTGCAGGAGGTGGGACTGTGTGTCCATTATTATATATTATATATAACTGTGGGATGTGTCAGTGCAGGAGGTGGGACTGTGTGTCCATTATTATTTATTATATATAACTGTGGGATGTGTCAGTGCAGGAGGTGGGACTGTGTGTCCATTATTATATATTATATATAACTGTGGGATGTGTCAGTACAGGAGGTGGGACTGTGTGTCCATTATTATATATTATATATAACTGTGGGATGTGTCAGTGCAGGAGGTGGGACTGTGTGTCCATTATTATTTATTATATATAACTGTGGGATGTGTCAGTGCAGGAGGTGGGACTGTGTGTCCATTATTATATATTATATATAACTGTGGGATGTGTCAGTACAGGAGGTGAGACGGTGTGTCCATTATTATATATTATATATAACTGTGGGATGTGTCAGTACAGGAGGTGGGACCGTGTGTCCATTATTATATATTACATATAACTGTGGGATGTGTCAGTACAGGAGGTGAGACGGTGTGTCCATTATTATATATTATATATAACTGTGGGATGTGTCAGTACAGGAGGTGGGACCGTGTGTCCATTATTATATATTACATATAACTGTGGGATGTGTCAGTACAGGAGGTGAGACGGTGTGTCCATTATTATATATTACATATAACTGTGGGATGTGTCAGTCCAGGAGGTGAGACTGTGTGTCCATTATTATGTATTATATATAACTGTGGGATGTGTCAGTCCAGGAGGTGGGACCGTGTGTCCATTATTATATATTATATATAACTGTGGGATGTGTCAGTACAGGAGGTGGGACCGTGTGTCCATTATTATATATTATATATAACTGTGGGATGTGTCAGTCCAGGAGGTGAGACGGTGTGTCCATTATTATATATTACATATAACTGTGGGATGTGTCAGTCCAGGAGGTGGGACCGTGTGTCCATTATTATATATTATATATAACTGTGGGATGTGTCAGTACAGGAGGTGGGACCGTGTGTCCATTATTATATATTATATATAACTGTGGGATGTGTCAGTCCAGGAGGTGAGACTGTGTGTCCATTATTATGTATTATATATAACTGTGGGATGTGTCAGTATACATGAGGTGGGACTGTGTGTCCACTATTATATATTATATATAGCTGTGGGATGTGTCAGTACAGGAGGTGAGACTGTGTTTCCATTATTATGTATTATATATAACTGTGGGATGTGTCAGTACATGAGGTGGGACTGTGTGTCCACTATTATATATTATATATAGCTGTGGGATGTGTCAGTACATGAGGTGGGACTGTGTGTCCACTATTATATATTATATATAACTGTGGGATGTGTCAGTCCAGAAGGTGAGACTGAGTGTCCATTATTATATATTATATATAACTGTGGGATGTGTCAGTGCAGGAGCTGGGACCGTGTGTCCATTATTACATATTATATATAACTGTGGGATGTGTCAGTCCAGGAGGTGGGACTGTGTGTCCATTATTTTATATTATATATAACCGTGGGATGTGTCAGTCCAGGAGGTGGGACTGTGTGTCGATTATTATGTATTATATATAACTGTGGGATGTGTCAGTTTTCAGGAGGTGGGACTGTGTGTCCATTATTTTATATTGTATATAACTGTGGTACGTGTCAGTACAGGAGGTGGGACCATGTGTCCATTATTATATATTATATATAACTGTGGGATGTGTCAGTCCAGGAGGTGGGACTGTGTGTCCATTATTATGTATTATATATAACTGTGGGATGTGTCAGTATACATGAGGTGGGACTGTGTGTCCACTATTATATATTATATATAGCTGTGGGATGTGTCAGTACAGGAGGTGAGACTGTGTGTCCATTATTATGTATTATATATAACTGTGGGATGTGTCAGTCCAGAAGGTGAGACAGTGTGTCCATTATTATATATTATATATAACTGTGGGATGTGTCAGTGCAGGAGGTGGGACCGTGTGTCCATTATTACATATTATATATAACTGTGGGATGTGTCAGTCCAGGAGGTGGGACTGTGTGTCCATTATTTTATATTATATATAACTGTGGGATGTGTCAGTCCAGGAGGTGGGACTGTGTGTCCATTATTATATATTATATATAACTGTGGGATGTGTCAGTGCAGGAGGTGGGACCGTGTGTCCATTATTATATATTATATAGAACTGTGGGACGTGTCAGTCCAGGAGGTGGGACTGTGTGTCCATTATTTTATATTGTATATAACTGTGGGACGTGTCAGTACAGGAGGTGGGACTGTGTGTCCATTATTATATATTACATATAACTGTGGGATGTGTCAGTCCAGGAGGTGGGTCTGTGTGTCCATTATTATGTATTATATATAACTGTGGGATGTGTCAGTATACAGGAGGTGGGACTGTGTGTCCATTATTTTATATTATATATAACTGTGGTACGTGTCAGTACAGGAGGTGGGACTGTGTGTCCATTATTATGTATTATATATAACTGTGGGATGTGTCAGTCCAGAAGGTGAGACTGTGTGTCCATTATTATATATTATATATAACTGTGGGATGTGTCAGTGCAGGAGGTGGGACCGTGTGTCCATTATTACATATTATATATAACTGTGGGATGTGTCAGTCCAGGAGGTGGGACTGTGTGTCCATTATTTTATATTATATATAACTGTGGGATGTGTCAGTCCAGGAGGTGGGACTGTGTGTCCATTATTATATATTATATATAACTGTGGGATGTGTCAGTGCAGGAGGTGGGACCGTGTGTCCATTATTATATATTACATATAACTGTGGGATGTGTCAGTCCAGGAGGTGGGACTGTGTGTCCATTATTATATATTGTATATAACTGTGGGACGTGTCAGTACAGGAGGTGGGACTGTGTGTCCATTATTATGTATTATATATAACTGTGGGATGTGTCAGTATACATGAGGTGGGACTGTGTGTCCACTATTATATATTATATATAGCTGTGGGATGTGTCAGTACAGGAGGTGAGACTGTGTGTCCATTATTATGTATTATATATAACTGTGGGATGTGTCAGTATACATGAGGTGGGACTGTGTGTCCACTATTATATATTATATATAGCTGTGGGATGTGTCAGTACATGAGGTGGGACTGTGTGTCCACTATTATATATTATATATAACTGTGGGATGTGTCAGTCCAGAAGGTGAGACTGTGTGTCCATTATTATATATTATATATAACTGTGGGATGTGTCAGTGCAGGAGGTGGGACCGTGTGTCCATTATTACATATTATATATAACTGTGGGATGTGTCAGTCCAGAAGGTGAGACAGTGTGTCCATTATTATATATTATATATAACTGTGGGATGTGTCAGTGCAGGAGGTGGGACCGTGTGTCCATTATTACATATTATATATAACTGTGGGATGTGTCAGTCCAGGAGGTGGGACTGTGTGTCCATTATTTTATATTATATATAACTGTGGGATGTGTCAGTCCAGGAGGTGGGACTGTGTGTCCATTATTATATATTATATATAACTGTGGGATGTGTCAGTGCAGGAGGTGGGACCATGTGTCCATTATTATATATTACATATAACTGTGGGATGTGTCAGTCCAGGAGGTGGGACTGTGTGTCCATTATTATATATTGTATATAACTGTGGGACGTGTCAGTACAGGAGGTGGGACTGTGTGTCCATTATTATGTATTATATATAACTGTGGGATGTGTCAGTATACATGAGGTGGGACTGTGTGTCCACTATTATATATTATATATAGCTGTGGGATGTGTCAGTACAGGAGGTGAGACTGTGTGTCCATTATTATGTATTATATATAACTGTGGGATGTGTCAGTATACATGAGGTGGGACTGTGTGTCCACTATTATATATTATATATAGCTGTGGGATGTGTCAGTACATGAGGTGGGACTGTGTGTCCACTATTATATATTATATATAACTGTGGGATGTGTCAGTCCAGAAGGTGAGACTGTGTGTCCATTATTATATATTATATATAACTGTGGGATGTGTCAGTGCAGGAGGTGGGACCGTGTGTCTATTATTACATATTATATATAACTGTGGGATGTGTCAGTCCAGGAGGTGGGACTGTGTGTCCATTATTTTATATTATATATAACTGTGGGATGTGTCAGTCCAGGAGGTGGGACTGTGTGTCCATTATTATGTATTATATATAACTGTGGGATGTGTCAGTATACAGGAGGTGGGACTGTGTGTCCATTATTTTATATTGTATATAACTGTGGTACGTGTCAGTACAGGAGGTGGGACTGTGTGTCCATTATTATATATTACATATAACTGTGGGATGTGTCAGTCCAGGAGGTGGGATTGTGTGTCCATTATTATGTATTATATATAACTGTGGGATGTGTCAGTATACATGAGGTGGGACTGTGTGTCCACTATTATATATTATATATAGCTGTGGGATGTGTCAGTACAGGAGGTGAGACTGTGTGTCCATTATTATGTATTATATATAACTGTGGGATGTGTCAGTCCAGAAGGTGAGACAGTGAGTCCATTATTATATATTATATATAACTGTGGGATGTGTCAGTGCAGGAGGTGGGACCGTGTGTCCATTATTACATATTATATATAACTGTGGGATGTGTCAGTCCAGGAGGTGGGACTGTGTGTCCATTATTTTATATTATATATAACTGTGGGATGTGTCAGTCCAGGAGGTGGGACTGTGTGTCCATTATTATATATTATATATAACTGTGGGATGTGTCAGTGCAGGAGGTGGGACCGTGTGTCCATTATTATATATTATATATAACTGTGAGATGTGTCAGTACAGGAGGTGGGACTGTGTGTCCATTATTTTATATTGTATATAACTGTGGGACGTGTCAGTACAGGAGGTGGGACTGTGTGTCCATTATTATATATTACATATAACTGTGGGATGTGTCAGTCCAGGAGGTGGGACTGTGTGTCCATTATTATATATTATATATAACTGTGGGATGTGTCAGTGCAGGAGGTGGGACCGTGTGTCCATTATTATATATTACATATAACTGTGGGATGTGTCAGTGCAGGAGGTGAGAATGCGTGTCCATTATTATATATTATATATAACTGTGGGATGTGTTAGTCCAGGAGGTGGGACTGTGTGTCCATTATTATATATTATATATAACTGTGGGATGTGTCAGTCCAGGAGGTGGGACTGTGTGTCCATTATTATATATTATATATAACTGTGGGATGTGTCAGTCCAGGAGGTGGGACTGTGTGTCCATTATTATATATTATATATAACTGTGGGATGTGTCAGTCCAGGAGGTGGGACTGTGTGTCCATTATTACATATTATATATAACTGTGGGATGTGTCAGTATACAGGAGGTGGGACTGTGTGTCCATTATTATATATTATATATAGCTGTGGGATGTGTCAGTACAGGAGGTGGGACCGTGTGTCCATTATTATATATTACATATAACTGTGGGATGTGTCAGTCCAGGAGGTGGGACTGTGTGTCCATTATTATATATTGTATATAACTGTGGGACGTGTCAGTCCAGGAGGTGGGACTGTGTGTCCATTATTATATATTATATATAACTGTGGGATGTGTCAGTACAGGAGGTGGGTCAGTGTGTCCATTATTATATATTATATATAACTGTGGGATGTGTCAGTACAGGAGGTGGGACTGTGAGTCCATTATTTTTTATTATTTATATCTGTGGGATGTGTCAGTACAGGCGGTGGGACTGTGTGTCCATTATTATATATTATATATAACTGTGGGATGTGTCAGTGCAGGAGGTGGGACTGTGTGTCCATTATTATATATTATATATAACTGTGGGATGTGTCAGTGCAGGAGGTGGGACTGTGTGTCCATTATTATATATTATATATAACTGTGGGATGTGTCAGTACAGGAGGTGAGACGGTGTGTCCATTATTATATATTATATATAACTGTGGGATGTGTCAGTACAGGAGGTGGGACCGTGTGTCCATTATTATATATTACATATAACTGTGGGATGTGTCAGTCCAGGAGGTGGGACTGTGTGTCCATTATTATATATTGTATATAACTGTGGGACGTGTCAGTACAGGAGGTGGGACTGTGTGTCCATTATTATATATTGTATATAACTGTGGGACGTGTCAGTCCAGGAGGTGGGACTGTGTGTCCATTATTATATATTGTATGTAACTGTGGGAAGTGTCAGTACAGGAGGTGGGACTGTGTGTCCATTATTATAAATTATATATAACTGTGGGATGTCAGTACAGGAGGTGGGACTGCGTGTCCATTATCATATATTATATATAACTGTGGGATGTGTCAGTACAGGAGGTGGGACTGTGTGTCCATTATTATGTATTATATATAACTGTGGGATGTGTCAGTCCAGAAGGTGAGACAGTGAGTCCATTATTATATATTATATATAACTGTGGGATGTGTCAGTGCAGGAGGTGGGACCGTGTGTCCATTATTACATATTATATATAACTGTGGGATGTGTCAGTCCAGGAGGTGGGACTGTGTGTCCATTATTTTATATTATATATAACTGTGGGATGTGTCAGTCCAGGAGGTGGGACTGTGTGTCCATTATTATATATTATATATAACTGTGGGATGTGTCAGTGCAGGAGGTGGGACCGTGTGTCCATTATTATATATTATATATAACTGTGAGATGTGTCAGTACAGGAGGTGGGACTGTGTGTCCATTATTTTATATTGTATATAACTGTGGGACGTGTCAGTACAGGAGGTGGGACTGTGTGTCCATTATTATATATTACATATAACTGTGGGATGTGTCAGTCCAGGAGGTGGGACTGTGTGTCCATTATTATATATTATATATAACTGTGGGATGTGTCAGTGCAGGAGGTGGGACCGTGTGTCCATTATTATATATTACATATAACTGTGGGATGTGTCAGTGCAGGAGGTGAGAATGCGTGTCCATTATTATATATTATATATAACTGTGGGATGTGTTAGTCCAGGAGGTGGGACTGTGTGTCCATTATTATATATTATATATAACTGTGGGATGTGTCAGTCCAGGAGGTGGGACTGTGTGTCCATTATTATATATTATATATAACTGTGGGATGTGTCAGTCCAGGAGGTGGGACTGTGTGTCCATTATTATATATTATATATAACTGTGGGATGTGTCAGTCCAGGAGGTGGGACTGTGTGTCCATTATTACATATTATATATAACTGTGGGATGTGTCAGTATACAGGAGGTGGGACTGTGTGTCCATTATTATATATTATATATAGCTGTGGGATGTGTCAGTACAGGAGGTGGGACCGTGTGTCCATTATTATATATTACATATAACTGTGGGATGTGTCAGTCCAGGAGGTGGGACTGTGTGTCCATTATTATATATTGTATATAACTGTGGGACGTGTCAGTCCAGGAGGTGGGACTGTGTGTCCATTATTATATATTATATATAACTGTGGGATGTGTCAGTACAGGAGGTGGGTCAGTGTGTCCATTATTATATATTATATATAACTGTGGGATGTGTCAGTACAGGAGGTGGGACTGTGAGTCCATTATTTTTTATTATTTATATCTGTGGGATGTGTCAGTACAGGCGGTGGGACTGTGTGTCCATTATTATATATTATATATAACTGTGGGATGTGTCAGTGCAGGAGGTGGGACTGTGTGTCCATTATTATATATTATATATAACTGTGGGATGTGTCAGTGCAGGAGGTGGGACTGTGTGTCCATTATTATATATTATATATAACTGTGGGATGTGTCAGTACAGGAGGTGAGACGGTGTGTCCATTATTATATATTATATATAACTGTGGGATGTGTCAGTACAGGAGGTGGGACCGTGTGTCCATTATTATATATTACATATAACTGTGGGATGTGTCAGTCCAGGAGGTGGGACTGTGTGTCCATTATTATATATTGTATATAACTGTGGGACGTGTCAGTACAGGAGGTGGGACTGTGTGTCCATTATTATATATTGTATATAACTGTGGGACGTGTCAGTCCAGGAGGTGGGACTGTGTGTCCATTATTATATATTGTATGTAACTGTGGGAAGTGTCAGTACAGGAGGTGGGACTGTGTGTCCATTATTATAAATTATATATAACTGTGGGATGTCAGTACAGGAGGTGGGACTGCGTGTCCATTATCATATATTATATATAACTGTGGGATGTGTCAGTACAGGAGGTGGGACTGTGAGTCCATTATTTTTTATTATATATATCTGTGGGATGTGTCAGTACAGGCGGTGGGACTGTGTGTCTATTATTATATATTATATATATCTGTGGGATGTGTCAGTGCAGGCGGTGGGACTGTGTGTCCATTATTATATATTATATATAAGTGTGGGATGTGTCAGTACAGGAGGTGGGACTATGTGTCCATTATTATATATTATATATAACTGTGAGACGTGTCGGTACAGGAGGTGGGACTGTGTGTCCATTATTATATATTATATATAAGTGTGGGATGTGTCAATACAGGAGGTGGGACTATGTGTCCATTATTATATATTATATATAACTGTGGGACGTGTCAGTACAGGAGGTGGGAGTGTGTGTCCATTATTATATCTTATATATAACTGTGGGACATGTCAGTACAGGAGGTGGGACTGTGTGTCCATTATTATATATTATATATAACTGTGGGACGTGTCAGTACAGGAGATGGGACTGTGTGTCCATTATTATATATTATATATAACTGTGGGATGTGTCAGTACAGGAGGTGGGTCAGTGTGTCCATTATTATATATTTTATATAACTGTGGGATGTGTCAGTACAGGAGGTGGAACTGTGAGTCCATTATTTTTTATTATTTATATCTGTGGGATGTGTCAGTACAGGCGGTGGGACTGTGTGTCCATTATTATATATTATATATAACTGTGGGATGTGTCAGTGCAGGAGGTGGGACTGTGTGTCCATTATTATATATTATATATAACTGTGGGATGTGTCAGTGCAGGAGGTGGAACTGTGAGTCCATTATTTTTTATTATTTATATCTGTGGGATGTGTCAGTACAGGCGGTGGGACTGTGTGTCCATTATTATATATTATATATAACTGTGGGATGTGTCAGTGCAGGAGGTGGGACTGTGTGTCCATTATTATATATTATATATAACTGTGGGATGTGTCAGTACAGGAGGTGGGAGTGTGTGTCCATTATTATATCTTATATATAACTGTGGGACATGTCAGTACAGGAGGTGGGACTGTGTGTCCATTATTATATATTATATATAACTGTGGGACGTGTCAGTACAGGAGATGGGACTGTGTGTCCATTATTATATATTATATATAACTGTGGGATGTGTCAGTACAGGAGGTGGGTCAGTGTGTCCATTATTATATATTATATATAACTGTGGGATGTGTCAGTACAGGAGGTGGAACTGTGAGTCCATTATTTTTTATTATTTATATCTGTGGGATGTGTCAGTACAGGCGGTGGGACTGTGTGTCCATTATTATATATTATATATAACTGTGGGATGTGTCAGTGCAGGAGGTGGTACTGTGTGTCCATTATTATATATTATATATAACTGTGGGATGTGTCAGTGCAGGAGGTGGAACTGTGAGTCCATTATTTTTTATTATTTATATCTGTGGGATGTGTCAGTACAGGCGGTGGGACTGTGTGTCCATTATTATATATTATATATAACTGTGGGATGTGTCAGTGCAGGAGGTGGGACTGTGTGTCCATTATTATTTATTATATATAACTGTGGGATGTGTCAGTGCAGGAGGTGGGACTGTGTGTCCATTATTATATATTATATATAACTGTGGGATGTGTCAGTCCAGGAGGTGAGACGGTGTGTCCATTATTATATATTATATATAACTGTGGGATGTGTCATTCCAGGAGGTGGGACTGTGTGTCCATTATTATATATTATATATAACTGTGGGATGTGTCAGTACAGGAGGTGGGACCGTGTGTCCATTATTATATATTGTATATAACTGTGGGACGTGTCAGTACAGGAGGTGGGACTGTGTGTCCATTATTATATATTGTATATAACTGTGGGATGTGTCAGTACAGGAGGTGGGACTGTGTGTCCATTATTATATATTGTATGTAACTGTGGGAAGTGTCAGTACAGGAGGTGGGACTGTGTGTCCATTATTATATCTTACATATAACTGTGGGATGTGTCAGTCCAGGAGGTGGGACTGTGTGTCCATTATTATATATTGTATATAACTGTGGGACGTGTCAGTACAGGAGGTGGGACTGTGTGTCCATTATTATATATTGTATATAACTGTGGGATGTGTCAGTACAGGAGGTGGGACTGTGTGTCCATTATTATATATTGTATGTAACTGTGGGAAGTGTCAGTACAGGAGGTGGGACTGTGTGTCCATTATTATAAATTATATATAACTGCGGGATGTGTCAGTACAGGAGGTGGGACTGCGTGTCCATTATCATATATTATATATAACTGTGGGATGTGTCAGTACAGGAGGTGGGACTGTGAGTCCCTTATTTTTTATTATATATATCTGTGGGATGTGTCAGTACAGGCGGTGGGACTGTGTGTCCATTATTATATATTATATATAACTGTGGGATGTGTCAGTACAGGAGGTGGGACTGTGAGTCCATTATTTTTTATTAAATATATCTGTGGGATGTGTCAGTACAGGCGGTGGGACTGTGTGTCCATTATTATATATTATATATAAGTGTGGGATGTGTCAGTACAGGAGGTGGGACTATGTGTCCATTATTATATATTATATATAACTGTGGGACGTGTCGGTACAGGAGGTGGGACTGTGTGTCCATTATTATATATTATATATAAGTGTGGGATGTGTCAGTACAGGAGGTGGGACTATGTGTCCATTATTATATGTTATATATAACTGTGGGACGTGTCAGTACAGGAGGTGGGAGTGTGTGTCCATTATTATATCTTATATATAACTGTGGGATGTGTCAGTACAGGAGGTGGGACTGTGTGTCCATTATTATATATTATATATAACTGTGGGACGTGTCAGTACAGGAGATGGGACTGTGTGTCCATTATTATATATTATATATAACTGTGGGACGTGTCAGTACAGGAGGTGGGACTGTGTGTCCATTATTATATATTATATATAACTGTGGGATGTGTCTGTACAGGAGGTGGGACTGTGTGTCCATTATTATATCTTATATATAACTGTGGGACATGTCAGTACAGGAGGTGGGACTGTGTGTCCATTATTATATATTATATATAACTGTGGGATGTGTCAGTACAGGAGGTGGGATCCTGTGTTCATTATTATATATTATTTATAAATGTGGGATGTGTCAGTGCAGGTGGTGGGACCGTGTGTCCATTATTATATATTATATATAACTGTGGGATGTGTCAGTGCGGGAGGTGGGACTGTGTGTCCATTATGATATATTATATATAACTGTTGGATGTGTCAGTGCGGGAGGTGGGACTGTGTGTCCATTATTATATATTATATATAACTGTGGGACGTGTCAGTACAGGAGGTGGGACTGTCTGTCCATTATTATATATTATATATAACTGTGGAACGTTTCAGTACAGGAGGTGGGACTGTGTGTCCATTATTATATATTATATATAACTGTGGGATGTGTCACTACAGGAGGTGGGACTGTGTGTCCATTATTATATATTATATATAACTGTGGGACGTGTCAGTACAGGAGGTGGGACTGTCTGTCCATTATTATATATTATATATAACTGTGGAACGTTTCAGTACAGGAGGTGGGACTGTGTGTCCATTATTATATATTATATATAACTGTGGGATGTGTCACTACAGGAGGTGGGACTGTCTGTCCATTATTATATATTATATATAACTGTGGGACGTGTCAGTACAGGAGGTGGGACTGTCTGTCCATTATTATATATTATATATAACTGTGGAACGTTTCAGTACAGGAGGTGGGACTGTGTGTCCATTATTATATATTATATATAACTGTGGGATGTGTCACTACAGGAGGTGGGACTGTGTGTCCATTATTATATATTATATATAACTGTGGGACGTGTCAGTACAGGAGGTGGGACTGTCTGTCCATTATTATATAT